>NW_006256895.1:199762-244870 GCF_000478725.1 Eutrema salsugineum | reverse complement strand
TATACCAGTGTTATAAAAATTAATTTATTTTTAAATTATTTTTAAATCGGAAAATCGTAAAAATATTTCAGTCACCCTTAGAACATCATAATATTTAGTGACCCAACTAAGTGATGGGTCAAATATCCACACCCAGTTAGCTATACCGGATCTGATTTCGGGTCTAAATTTGAATAACTCTAAATTCGAATCTAAATCATTTCTGAGAATTTCGTTCCATAAGGTACAACTACAAGGATACTACGAACAAGGAGTCTTCGATTTTCTAAACTGGTCACAATCTTCAAATTCGCATCAGGTTCGTTCTTTGTTCTTCTTCGTTTTTGCCGTAACTTATCTTAGGCAGAAAGCTTACGAATGAATATGTAGTGTCTGATACCTGGGTTTAGGAACGAGGAACTGGAATTAGTATTACCTGCAAAATTGGAGTTCAGTTCACTTTGATTGATGTGTGGGTCCCGGTGATAATTAGATGTGTCTTAACTTGGTAGAAATACTGTAATGGCATCATTCGGAGGAGATAGTGAGTCGTTTCAATTAATGTTGTGGGAGCCATTACGCTTTTGTAGTGAGGTTGAGGAGCAAACGTGTAATGATGAGGAAAACCAGCCGTCAATGCAACCGCTGAGTATGTATTTTAGTCCAAATCAGTACAACAAGGTAATAAAGTTAGGTACTCGGTGTTGGATCCACAAAGCGGTGGAGAATCTGGAGTCGCCATCTCTGAGACTGAGACCCGAGGAGCTAAGATGGTTTAGCGAGCATCTTCAATTCAAGCACTTCTGGCATATGCACAAGGCCATGTATTTGGATACAACCCATAAGACTCAGGGGTTGTGGATACTCCTTCTACGCACAGCAAAGACAGACAAGAGGAGAGAGTGTTGGTTTGTTGTTTCCAATTCGATATTCGCTTAAGGAACATGGACTCATATCTGGATTAGACTGCCATGATTATCCAAAGAATTATGAGAAGATCGGCAGTAGTGATTTTAAGGAGAAGTATTTTAAGAAAGGAATTGTCCATGCACTTGCTGTTGTTAAAGAGAAGCATGAAAAGATGCGTGGTGGACCTGATCGCTTAAGAATGTGTGTTTTGTACTTTCTAGCAAGCTTGTTATGTGGTAAGGCTAAGACTGGAAAGGGAGCTCCCTCGGTAGACCCTTTATTCTTGAGGATTGTAGAAGATCTCGATGCGTGTAGAACATTTCCTTGGGGGAGGTATTCATTTGATGCGAATCTAAATGAAATTGAACATACATTGAGGCACTTCAATGGGGTCGTCGAAACCGATTCTTGGATATTTCCTGGCTTTGTTACTCCATTGGAGTTGCTACCTTTTGAAACAATACCTTGTCTGAAGGACACATACAGAGAATAAGCTAAAGGAGCAGACATAGGGTGTCCTCGGATGTGTAAGACAAAGTTCAGACCATTCACTCTAAAAAGATTTCCACTGTCGGACCTCTACGAAACACTCAGTAATACCAATGATATCCAGAGTATCTTGGAACCATCTGCTGATGAGGAAGATATGTTAGCTGGTATCATGGAAAGGTATGAAGACCCATATAACAGTGATACAATTCCTGATACTTGGACGAGTCGTATAATTGATGATGGGAAGCCGATATTCTGGAAGGATATGAGCTTGGACGATGAAAAAAACCGAGTTGAACCAGCAAAGAATGCCTCCTCTAAATCTGCAGCGCCGAGTGGGATTGTGGACCAGATTCAAGGGTTGAATCTTTGGTTGTCGGGTAACTGTCTTATCGTTATTAAATTATGATATCTAAAACGACGCGTGTGGGAATAGAGAAAGGCAGCACTTGTATAGTGAGATTAAAGCATGCCACCGCTTAACTTCTTCTTCTATAAATACCACACCCTCGCCTTCTCATAACACCATCGCAGAGAAAGAAACATTCCCTAAACTTCAAAAAAAAAAAACTCTTATCTTTCCCTTTGCTAACTCAAAACCTTAATTTCCCCAAATGGCCCACTTTCCTCACAACATTCCTCCGGCGTCATCAACACGTCCCGAATACTGGATGCGCCGATACCTGATTGACCTCCAGCGAAACCCGCCGCCGATATACTCTGCTAGGGTGGAGGCGGAGGACGTGTTTGTGTGGGCGGCGACCATCACCCGTCCGCCGGGAACTCCCTACGAAGGGGGTGTCTTCAACCTCCACATCATCTTCCCGCCGCAGTTCCCCTGGAAGCCACCGAAGGTGCACTTCCGGACCCCCATCTTCCACTCCAATGTGAGCCACCGTGGCAACATCTTCCATCCGATGCTCATGCTTAATATGTGGTGCATCGCGACATCTGTGGCCCAGATGCTGATGAGTCTGGCCCAGATGCTATTGCATCCACTGGTGGCGGAAGGCGACGTCGTGAAGGAGGAGGTGGCGGTGATGTACCGGGTAGACGGGGCAAGCTACGAAGAACTCGCTCGTAGCTTCACCAAGATCCACATCATGGATGGTTAACATTACATCCATGGCAGAGAAGACTCTAAATAATTATGTTTTTTTCTGTTTTTTTTTTAATTTTCGTTGAACTTATTATTATGTTTTCTTTATGTTTATATTTGGTTATTATTATGTATTTTTTTTGTGATTAATAAAAATATTTCACAAACTTTTGGGTCTCATAACGTTGACGTTTTAATAACCTGTATTCAACCCTAACATCTGATAAGACTTGGTAGTTGGACCAGTTTTACATTGAGAGTCGACGCATTTATTCTTTTATTTACCCCATATCCGCACTCATTTATAGCCCCATTTATACTGGTTATGCGGGAAGACGTCATCAAGCAGACGCCTTGTTTTTCATTCATAATGGATAAACGTAAATCATGGGAATTTATTATCTTATTCAAAGTAATTATTCTTAAAAAATAACTTTTCTAAAATAACTGAGGTTAAACCAAAAATTACAAATGAAGATATCCAAAATTCTAAAATCAAAAATTGAAAACAAAAAGTGAAAAACAAAATACTAAAACCTACATCGTCTTTGCATCCTCCATAGCCTAATTTTGTTCAAGCAAGAAAAAGCAAGATTACAAGTATAAGCATGAGCAATCAACGCCAATCAACGCCTTATACTTGTAATCTTGTTTATCTTGCCTGAACAAAGACGTCTCATATTTCCGTTCACCTAAACCTTGTATTTCCCAGTTTGCAACATCAGGTGACCAAACTCGCTGACCAAACTCGCTGACCAAACTCTGACTCGCTGATCTGACTCTTCATCAAGTGAAATACCCATCCTTCTTGCTTTTATGGTGTAAGTATGATGGGTATTTCATCTGATGAAGAGTCTGAGATCAGCGAGTAAGAAATTGATGATTATTTTCGTGTTTATGTGTTTTTGAAGGACGACATTTCTCCAGGGTAAGATCTGACTCGCTGATCTGACTCTTCATCAAGTAAAATACCCATCCTTCTTGCTTTTATGGTGTAAGTACGATGGGTATTTCATCTTGATGAAGAGTCTGAGATCAGCGAGTAAGATATTGATTATTATTTTAGGGTTTATGTGTTTTTGAAGGACGACATTTCTCCAGGTTAAGATCAGACTCGCTGATCTGACTCTTCATCAATGAAATACCCATCCTTCTTGCTTTTATGGTGTAAGCACAATGGGTATTTCATCTGATGAAGAGTCTGAGATCAGCGAGTAAGAGATTGATGATTATTTTAGGGTTTATGTGTTTTTGAAGGACGACATTTCTCCAGGGTAAGATCAGGAATATATATATATATATATATATATATATATATATATATAGTCAAGGAGAGGATGAGTAAAAGAAGCCAATTAGATTCAATGAATAAATTGTTTTTCGAGGAGTCGTGTTTCAATGAATTTTATTAATTTTCAATACATTAATGATAATAACCAACACCTCAATTTTCATTAAATACCCCACTACTCATTTCATCTCTTTATTCTCTACTTGTTAGAAACCCTAATTTTCAATAACTGTCTGTTCATCAAGTGAACTCTCTCAAAATGGCACGGCCGCATCTTCTTAAGATATGTTTTTATTTTCTTATTTTGTATTTTTGTTTTTTTTTATTTTGATATTTTCACTTAATTTGTATTTGCAATGATGATATCTTTGTATTCACTTTTCCAACATTAATTATTATTTGGAATTGATTTTTTAAATTTATTTTCAATACATTAATGATAATAAATGATATCGTTTACCAGGTTTGGTAGTTGTACCAGTCTTACATTATAATTGTAACACGTACATGCGTCACCAACCACCGCCCACTTATCCTTAAATACCCTAGTCTCCTTCTCATTTCATCATCCCAACCTTTCATTTCCTTTTAGAAAGAAACGCTTACCTCGTTGATGAAGTCGTGGACGAGAGGATGAGGAACTGTGGAGCATGAGTTGAAATCCAAATATCATTCTGCAAGGTTTCTCATCCTCTTCGCTCTACGACTTTGTTCCGCCTCACTTATCCTTCTCGATATGAAACCCTAAGATTGTACAGAAAGTGGTTGATGAGAAGATGAGCAACTTAGGAGCCTGAGCGAAGAGTTTGGAGGAAAAATTCAAACACCAGCCTCCTAAGTTGTTCATCTTTTTCATCCACCCCTTCTTGCACCATCTTAGTAAGGATCCACTCAGATCGCCTTGTAATTTAGGTAACCGTACAATATGAAGAAACCCTAAATAATAGAATGTCGTATAATTGGTTTACATGGGGTTAATTCTTCCAGAAAAAATTAAGAAATTATAAGTTCTGGTACAAATTGGTATAATTAGGCCCAACTACGTTCAACTTTGGAAAATTTAAATCTCTCGTGGAAATTGGTATAATTCGGCCCAACTACGTATAACTTTGGAAACCCCTAAAATCTGGTACTAATTGGTATAATTCGGCCCAACTAAGTGTAACTTTGGGAACCCCTAAAATCTGGTACTAATTGGTATAATTCGGCTCAATTACGTATAACTTTGGGAACACTAAAATCTGGTACTAATTGGTATAATTCGGCTCAACTACGTATAACTTTGGTAACCCCTAAAATCTGGTACTAATTGGTATAATCCGGCCCAACTACGTGAAAATTCTTGAAATTATAATAACTAGTACAAATTGGTCATTAAACAACGGGATTCTTACATAATTGTATCAGTTCTAAACATTAAACCCTAAACCCGCCAATACACCTTTCAGCTTTGCAATCTCTTCAGCATTGTTGTTAAGCTCCATGTGCATTTGCTTGATTTGAAATTCATGGCTTGACATTTTTGCAATCCTCGAGCGCAGGTCCTTAATCTCACCTTTTAGCCTAGAAATCTCATTATCGACAGCGTGATCCCATTTTACCCTAAAGTGGTAGCCGTCGTTCTACACAACAATTCATAAACTTAAACCTTATACACTCAACCCAGGAATTTTAAATCAATCTAAATCCAGAAAATTAAAGTAATTCAAACCTTATACACTTTGCAGGTGTAATATCTCTTTCCTGGATCTTCAGAAATCTCCTGGATGATTCCTCCAGCACATGGACAAACTGTTGGAATCCCAAATTCTGCATCGGCTACGTGGTAAAGGCGGTCGATATGTTTCTTGTTTCTCTTCTTGTCGCTGTAGGTCGGGTCCATAGTCGCTGTAGCAAAGGAAGTTCTCAAATTTGAAGAGAGATAGAGAGAGAGAGGAATGTCCCAAGAGAGAGAGAAATGAAATTCAAAATGGGAGGAAGTTCGAATTTTGCTGAATTTGGGTATTGGGGGGAAATTCAAATTTGAATTATATTACAACTACCAAATATAATATTATTTAAGTATTACACGTAGAAAATGGGGTCGTCCCTCACGTGGGGAATTCGCTCACGTGCCGCCGCCAATAGCTAATATCCAATAACGCGTGGACACATGTCACTTCTTCATATGAGGTTTGATACGTTTTTGTACGTAGTATGACAGTTATACAAACTCTCAAGTAGTTGTACATTTCCGATTTTAACCAAAAAAATTATGTAGTTGAACTTTTCACAAGTACTAGTTAATTTGTTGGCCCATCATTTTCATGTAATCAGATTTCGTTTTCGCTTTTTTACGTTCTGTTTGATGCCTTATGTGGTTACTCATCGTGAACTCTTCATAGAACATGATGTGTATTATGAGAAAACTTGTTATAAAGTTCAAAGATTTATAAATTGCATATTTTGGCTAGTTTAAATGTTAATCATAACATAACTATGCATATAATCTACGAGAATGTAATCGATTTCATATCATTTGGTGTACATGAAATCGATTTCATGGTTATTGTAATTTGAAATTGGTTTAACGAACCGATAAATACCGAAACCTAGAACCAAAACAGAATATATTCATATATTTTAATAATATATTAACTGAGAATGTCTGAAAAATGTCATGTCTGATAAATGTATAGTCATCTACTCCACTTACTCTGTCTGGCCTACAACCTTTTATCTGATAAAGTAAAAAGTAACTGATTGTAACTGATATGTGTCTATTTCTCACGGAAGCTCATTTTCTGATGAAATGAAACAGAACATTTCTCACTCGTTTTCCATAATTGTTAGAAAAGCATTGGACACATAGAGTTTTCTTTATTTTTAGCACGAGAGAACAAGCAAACCCAAAACCAAGAGCTGAAAATAGTTGAACATAATTGTACCAAGTTATTCATACTATTACAAATTAAAATTGTTAACTCTTGTGAGAACATAGCTGTAACGTCTTTTTCCATTCTCACAATGCTTCTGATTTTTTTATATATATATTTTTTTTATCCATTTGTAATAGTTTCCGTTATTTCACCCCATTTCAAATTTCAAATCCATATTTGAAGATATCTTTCTCCTTTATCTATTCAAATTTCAAAACCCTCTCTTTTAAGATTTCGTCAGAATGATAAACAACATGCTTTTCCAGCCACGAGATGTGTTGATTGATATATTCGTAAGGGTAGAGAGAGTCTGCTGCTGATGCTGTTTCATTTGGTTTTACGTCGAAGATTCTAAGCCAGATGTTGAAAGATCCAGAAGTCATCAAGGTGTTGAACCTGTCTGAATTCGTTAAGCACCCCCGTTTAATTGCTCGCTCCCCGGATTTCTTTGAGTCAGTGGTCAGTCATGGTAATCCATACGCCTTGTACCTTCGTGGCATGAGCAGGATGATTCTCGATGTTGAGATCGACAATTCGGTGCCTTTTTTTAACCGGGCCTCTAAGGCGGGAATTGATGCGGCGACAGTCATGATGGCAATCTGCCCCACCCGCATATGGTTTCTATCGAAGGGGCCTGGAGATCCTAGACCGTATCGATGGTTGGAAATCACGGATGATGTACATAGAAGAACTGGGGGATCAAGTAATGAACACTATGTTGATAATGGTGAATAATGGTTTCCAATATCTGCCAGCAGTCTTGACCGATTTCCCTGCATGTCGATTCCAGTACTACAACAAGTGCTGTGAGCTCTGCTTCCTCTACATGTATTACCAATGTGCGAAGAATTTACTACTTCTGTAACTGATTACTACCTGGGAATGGCTACATATCCGTTGGAACTAGTTATGGCTACATATCCGTTGTGTTATTGATTAGTCAAAAACTCCATATTCTGCTTGTAGTCAACTTCTTTTTACTATGAACTAATTTTCTATTGTTGTTTAGTATGAACTGTTTAGTCAACTCCGTATTACTATGAACTATTTAATATGAAATGAAACAGAACATTCTCACATAGTTGTACCAATTTATTAATACTATTATAAATTAAAATTGTCAACTGTCCTGAATACTAGATCCACCCTGAGTATTACGCTCAGGATTACTGCAATTAAAATAAGCAAACCAGTCTCCACCATGAGTATAACCCTGCGCATTCCCCTCAGGATTACTGGCATTGAAATTTGGATCCCTGCCTTCATTCCCTTGAGTATTACCATTCGCATTTCCCCTCAGGATTACTAGCATACCTGCCTTCATTCCCCTGAGTATTACCATGCGCATTCCCGACTCCATCCTGAGTATTACCCTGCCTTTTCTTATGCTTATTACTTGGCCTTGGCCCACGCTCTCCAACCGATGCAAATCTTCTCTGTTACCTTCTTCCAGCTTTTTTCGGGACCTCAGGTGGTTTTGGGGCAGTCTTCTTTTTGATATCATCTGGAATTACCCATTGTGAACGATGAGGAACAAGGTATACCGTCTTGGCATATGCAAGTGCCCACAATTCAGTAGTATAATACTTCGAGCACAAATCATGCGAGTGAATGTCCTCATTTCTATCTTCCCTGGCCATAAAAATTCTCACTGCGGCAAGTGCATGAACGCAAGGATATTTGTCTATATCAAAACATCTGCATGAACAAGATTTGGTTTTCAAGTTCACCAGATAAGTCTTCTCATCTCCACCGACCACAGCGTATTCAAGCAGAAACGAGTTCAGCTCAGTCACATTTAAGGACTGAGCAATTTTAACTCTCATGTGTAAGACATTTTCGACATAGGGAACCAGTTTATGTGCTCCAGGTGCTGTAGCAGCCTCCTTCCTATGTTTGTTAGACCACTCAGATACCTTTGACAAGATGGCATCCATCATAGATAATAAAGCATACTTCCTCGCATCATCAAACACGCTGTTCATAGACTCTACACAATTACTAGTGTCGATGTTGTACCTTTCTTCCGGAAAATAGCACCTTGCCCATTTTTCCTCAAGCAAACTATTACGTAAATACGTAATTGCATCCTGATATCTTTCTGCCAGTTGACCATAAGCCACAAGAAACTCAGCCTCTGTACACTTCCTCGCAACTTCCATGAACTTGCCTATAACTAACTTTCTCTCTCTCTGAACGTTCACTTTCACATTCTGGGCCAAAGGATAAATGCAATAATCTTGCTTAGCTTTCGGGTACATATCCCTTATTGCATTGATCAGGCTTACATTCCTGTCAGAAACAAACACCAATTAAGAACTGTCAGGTATACGGGTTTTAAGCTTAGTGAAGAACCAGTTCCAACTATCATTCTTTTCCGCATCAACTACCCCAAAAGAAAGGGGATAATAGTGAAAATTCGGATCCTGAGCTGTTGCAAATACAAGGCATCCACCAAATCCATTCTTCAAAAAAGTTGCATCAACAATTATCACTTTCCTCATTGCCGCAAACCCTTCTATGATAGGACCCAGAGCGACGAATAGGTACTTGAATCTTACTAACTCATCCACTTCAACACTTGATGTCGTACCAGGATTAAACTGCTCCAGCATGTACAAATACGAATGCAGATATTCGAAACTCTCTTCTGGAGTACCACGAACATAACTTATAGCTTTATGTCTGCCTCTCTATGCCGTTAGTATGATACCTCCACACGACCTCTAGTTTGAACCAAAGCCATGGTATCTCTAGGAGTTGGTGGTTTTAATCGACCTGGGTAAGTTTTACTAACAACGCCTGCAACTAACCCAGATGTGCCTTTCCTTCGTTTGCTGCTAGTACACGCAGAAGCCCGAGAGCAAGAATTCATTTTCCTATATACTCTAACCGTGAAAATATTTGACTGAGCTGTCTTAGCGGCATTTATATAGCAGTTACATCCAGTTTCAGCTTGACCGTATTTCACATAATATCGTTTCTTATCAGACTTGTGTACAGTGATGCCAAAACAATGTTTATGAGAACCTCTATAAACTAAATCTATTAGATCCTGCTTACAGGTAAACTCTGCACCAACTCTCAGTTTCAAACCGTCTGCCCATTCACGTTGAATACGTTGTTCTTCTACACAGTCTGGAGGATCAACAATATCAAGCATTCGATATGTTTGACTTATGTCATCTTGATCTCCACCGTTTTCCTCATTTTCACGAGATAGATTAACACCTTCGTCATTCTCCATTACTGGCACATGTTATTGTTCTGTTGAATAACAATAGCACCATCATTAAACTCAGCATTGCCGACAAAAACGCCATCACTCGCTATATCATTAGCTGCACTCACCTCCTTGACATTCACAACAACAGGACTTACCCTCTCTACACGTGAAACTTGCTCGGCCACCTCAGACACTCCATCTACATTGATGACCTCTACATACAAGACACTTCTGCGTCCCTCATTATCAAACGACGTCAGATAGATACCGAGATCATCGTCATCTAAAATATACCACTGTTTCTTCGTTTGCACTACTACGGGAATATAATTCAGTTTCAACTTTGTGGATGATTCTCCTATCTCAACCTTCTTGCATATCCTATCCACTGAATCAAAATAGCTTATTTCCTCTAAGCCTGATGTCTTAAACAATATACCGTACATGGAACCTTCTCTTGAAATCCATTTATCATCGATACATGAATAATGTCCTCCATAATCAAACAATATGTTTGTTATCATTGTGTTCTAAAAAATATATATATATATATATACACTGCATATCAACTTAACTCATTAATACCAATTTTTCGAGTTATACGAAAACTTCTACTATAACTCAATTGTTCTAGTTATCCTGAATCGGCGAATTTGGTGTACAAACTAAATCTCATTACGATTAAACCTCACTAGTCAATTAAAAGGAATATGCGACCCAATGTGAATAAAAAAATTAACTCTCCCCATTCTGAATTGCCCTATTTTGTAAATCGAAATTATATCCAAAACTCAATTGTTCCTAGGCAAAACATTCATTTAGCGATTTCACAAGAAATTACAGAGGCCGAGGATGAAGAAAAACTTACTTTCGTCCTTCGGCGTTGGAATGAAAGCGTAAAAACCCCGTCGAATTTCCTGAATTAAAGTGGAGAGGAGATATTGCATGCAAACCCAGTTTTCTGATTTCAGCAAACCCAGGAAAGTAGAATAAGACCAGAATCGACCTGATTTCTGATTGGCTTAAAATTTGGTCCGAAATGTTTTAATTGGCTATTTCCTATTGGTCGACATTTTCCTCCAACATTTTTGATTGGTTGAAACTAACACTTTTGATTGGTTGAAATTATCAAGAATTCCAATTATTCATTTTAGTTATTGCCCAAACAATATGAGAAATGGGCTTCTTGTTGGGCTTTTCCATTAATAGAATTGTCGACAAAAAGGGCAATATGGGGATAACAAGTTTCATTGAAATGTTTTTATTGGCTGAAATATCTTTCTTTCCTATTGGTCAACAATTCCCACCAAGACTTATGATTGGCTGAACATTCTTAATTCTCATTGGTCAATTATTCATTTTCCTAATGCACAATTAAGGGTAATATGGGGATAACATGTTTCATTAAAAGGAAGGGGGACCACCGCTGGTATGAGAAAATAACTTGGGCAGGGTAGAATAAATCATCACTACTTACTGTAGACGAAAATTTTTCCCCTATTTGTTGGGATAAATTCGATACTTTCTACGACGAATCACGTGCATGTACGTAATGTCTATGGTTTTTTTGCAGGTATAGTCTCTTTGGACCAAATTAGGTAAGCCTAATACGACCTAAGCATATAGCACCGGGCCTTGAATCCATTCGGATTCGGGAGATCCGGCACGATAGGCCATCTGTTCTTGGATTCTTCGTATCTGACATCATGAGTTTGGAAACTGAGTGGTCAAGAGGAGGAGAGGTCACCTTCTCTATGTCATATGCCTAAACTTGGTAATATATAAGGGTTTGAGATATAAGGAAGAGTGGTCCGCACAGGTACCCGGAGAGCGGAGTCATCCATCTAAGCAACCTCGGCAGCCCGGTCCCAGTATCAAGGGATCAGGCCAGGTATGAGTAAATCCATAAGCAGGAAACACTATTCAAATTTCCCTTCATTGACAATAGAAATATATCTTAGTCTGATTTGATTGCTCATACCCTGACAAACCTACGAGATTGACATTTAATACATCTTTCTTATATGTGTCAGGCGACACTGATCTTTCACAGGACCCAGAGGGAAAAGCATAGGTTCAGCAAGAGATATACCGTGCCTAAACCGTCGACCCAGCCTGTACACTGAGAGCGATAGACACGCGCCAAAGAGCGATCTCGTAGCAGGCAGAACATGCTAAGAAAAGTTGGTGAGAGCGTCAGAAGTGTGACGCAAACACGAGATTCGAACCTAGTCAAGTTGGGTCGTGGACCGATCCGTCCGATTCACTATCCACAGACCAGGTAAAATCCTATAGTTATTTTATCCATTCTCTAACAAGAAGGGGGACACTCTTTTTATCTATTTTAAGGTTCAAAATATCTTTTTAGATGCTTGTCAGTCTTAAACGCTAGCACTTGAGGTCTTCCGGTCACTATTCCGACCATCTCTTCACTTCTTCTCCACGGTGGTTCCTAAGCCGTGGAGCTCTTCCACCAACAAACTCTTCTCTTTTTCTCGTTTCACTACAACAAGCCCATCACCTGTAAAGGCTCGAATTGATTCCACCATTGTCAGAAACACTTAGCCCACTATCCTTCCTTAGTTTTTCAATCTCTTTCTGCTCTCCGATTAGCCATTTAGTAGTCTTTTTGGTTGTTTTCTGATTTGAGCGTCAGAGAACCTTCGAAAAACACACCTCTATCGTATTTTCAGAGCTTTCACATAGTTTTCGGTTTTGCAGGAGAGTATGATGTGATCCTCCCAAGGATCGGCACTCAGAAGCTTGGTAAGAGATAGATCAGGGACAGAAGCTTGCGGAATGAACTTCTGTTTGAAGAGATGAATAGATCAGGTAATAAGATTCTCCCTGAAATCGACACTCACTAAACTAGATCAAGGGGATAGCCTTGCACACAAGCGAATTGTATCAAGGTTTGTGGGTTTAGATAAGACTCCAAGGGTTGCGGAAGACCCTCGATGAATGGTTTCCGAATCAACTAAGGATATTACACACCAAAGATGAATCGAAAGGACTTGAAGGATATTACACACCAACAACAGGGTTTGATCTTACTTAGAAAGATTTTGATTAAAGATAAGATAGTTTCCAAAGAGAGTTTACAAACGAATATAAAGAGAAACACATGTGAGTCTTCAAAGCATTAAAGTGTCTAGGAACTAGTTCCTTGAAAGCTGGCCAAGTTTGAATTCGAACTCTTATTCACACGCTCCTCTTCTTCTTCTTTGGACTCGGCTGATGGGCTTAGATGTGAGGTGATCCAAACTATGCCTCATTAAAAACCTATCTCAAGAAAACCCATTGGGACAAAACTTGAGATAGGGAAAAATAGTACATAGTTGGATCACAAGCCCATTAGCCTTCTCGGACTTGGATCACAACTAGTGTAGTTGTGCCCATCTCTTTTCCCTTCTGTTCCACAAGCGTTCCTTGCTTAAGTATTTCCCCAACAGCTTCCTTGAGCCTCTTAGCCTTTGCTCGGGTCATGGGACCTTTTGTAATGAGCAAAGGGTCTTCTTGTTCCGTTTCCTGATCCTTTTCTTTACTCCTCAGTTCCTTAGCTTCCTGCGGTTCTCCATCTGGTTCCCACTTGTTATTGATGCTATCCAAGATCATATCATCCCCCTCTTCTTGAAAAGGATTTGTCCTCAAATCTGGATCATCTGCAAAATAAGGAATCAAGTCAGAAATGTTGAAAGAAGAACTTATCTTATACTTACCTTGGAGATCAAGTTGATAAGCGTTATCATTGATCCTTCTAATTATCTCAAAGGGTCCATCCACTCTTGGCATCAGCTTAGACTTTCTTTCTGCTGGAAACCTCTCCTTCCTTAGGTGCACCCAAACGAGATCTCCCTTTTCAAAGGTAAGCTTGCGTCGGCTTTTGTTAGCGTGCTTGACATATTGCTTTGTTTTCTCCTCTATGTTAGCTCTGGCCTTCTCGTGGATCTGTTTAACAAGCTCTGCTCTTTTCTTTCCATCTAGGCTAGTTCTTTCACTCAAAGGAAGAGAGGTTAGATCCAAAGGCGACAAAGGATTAAAGCCATAAACAATTTCAAATGGCGAGAATTTAGTAGCTGAATGCACTGAATGGTTATATGCGAATTCTACATGAGGCAAACAGTCTTCCCATGCCTTAAGATTCTTTTTAATCAATGCTCGCAACAAGGTAGACAATGTTCTATTCACTACTTCAGTTTATCCATCAGTCTGTGGATGACAAGTAGTGGAAAACAAGAGCTTTGTACCTAGCTTAGACCATAAAGTTTTCCAAAAGTAGCTTAAGAACTTGGTATCTCGATCAGATACTATGGTCCTAGGCATACCATGTATTCGAACAATGTCCCTAAAGAACGGATTAGCTACATGCGATGCATCATCAGTCTTGTTACATGCAATAAAATGCGCCATTTTAGAGAACCTATCAACTACAACAAAGATCGAATCCTTTCCAGTCCTAGTTCTAGGCAATCCAAGCACGAAATCCATTGATATATCAGTCCAAGGATGATAAGGAATTGGTAAAGGTGTATACAAACCGTTGGACTGAACCTTAGCTTTAGCTTGCTTACAGGTTGCACATCTTGAGCAAACTCGCTCAACGTCCCTCTTCATGTGAGGCCAGTGAAAATGATCTTGTAATACTTTCAAGGTTTTGGCTATACCAAAATGACCCATGAGTCCTCCTCCATGAGCTTCCCTGACTAACAAGTCTCGAATAGAACAATTAGGGATACACAAACGATTATGAAAGAAAAGGAATCCCTCTTGTCTATGGTAATAACCCGAAGCAAACTTAGCACAAGACTCATAAATAGTTCGAAAATCCGAATCAGTTGAGTACAGAAGTTTAAGTTGTTCAAAACCAAGAAGTTTAGCATCAAGAGTAGAGAGTAGAGTGTACCTTCGAGACAATGCATCGGCAACTACATTGTCCTTACCTTTCTTGTATTTGATGACATAAGGAAATGTCTCAATGAATTCAACCCACCTCGCGTGCCTCTTATTAAGCTTTTGCTGTCCTTTAAGATGATTGAGGGATTCATGATCGGTATGAATGACAAACTCCTTGGGCCACAAGTAATGTTGCCATGTTTGTAAAGCCCTGACCAAAGCGTATAATTCTTTGTCGTAGGTTGGGTAATTGAGAGTGGCTCCTCTAAGCTTTTCACTAAAGAAAGCAATCGGTTTCTTGTCCTGCATTAGCACAGCTCCAATTCCTATACCTGAAGCATCACATTCTATTTCAAAAGTTTTAAGGAAATCAGGTAAAGATAATAGAGGTGCATTAGTAAGCTTATGCTTCAAAGCTTCAAATGCGGCTTCTTGAGCTTCTCCCCATTGGAATCCCACATCTTTTTTGATAACTTCTGTAAGAGGGGCGGCTATAGTGCTGAAATCTCTGACGAATCTCCTATAGAACCCGGCCAGGCCATGGAAACTTCTAACTTCGCCGACAGTCTTAGGGGTTGGCCAGTCTTTGATGGCCTTGATTTTCTCTTCATCCACCTTAACGCCATCTGCACTTACAACAAAACCTAAAAAGACAAGGTTATCTGTTCCAAAAGTGCATTTCTTTAGATTGGCATATAGCTTTTCCTTTCTCAGCTCATCTAGAACAGCTCTCAAGTGCATTATATGTTCGTCTAGATTCTTGCTATAGACAAGGATATCATCGAAATAGACAACTACAAAGACCCCTATGAATGCTCGAAGGACATGATTCATCAACCTCATGAATGTACTAGGTGCATTAGTTAACCCAAATGGCATAACAAGCCATTCATATAAGCCATGCTTAGTCTTAAATGCAGTTTTCCACTCATCTCCTTCTTTCATTCTAATCTGATGATATCCACTTTTAAGGTCAATTTTAGAGAATATATTAGAACCATGCAACTCATCCAACATATCATCGAGTCTAGGGATAGGGTGGCGGTACTTTACAGTGATATTATTGATGGCTCTGCAATCTACGCACATTCGCCAGCTCCCATCTTTCTTAGGCACAAGCAGAACCGGTACAGCACAAGGACTCATGCTTTCTCTTATGTGTCCTTTCTCCATTAGTTCATCGACTTGTCTTTGTAACTCTTTTGTCTCAACCGGATTAGTTCTATAAGCAGGGCGATTAGGCAATGAAGCACCAGGCATGAAATCAATCTGATGTTCAATGCCTCTAAAAGGAGGTAACTCTTTAGGATTATCTTCAGGGAAGACATCATTGTATTCCTGCAAAAGAGTTTGAATTTTACTCGGCAAAACCGGTGTGAGGTTAGTCATATTGGTGAGAGCCTCCTTAAACACAAATAAAAGAACCGGTTGGTTAGTACTAAGAGATCTTTTGACATCACCAGCCCTCAGGTAGAAGTTAGATGCTTTAGTAGGCGGCTTCGTCTTTTGCTTTAGCTGCATTTGATCCTGGTAGACTTCTTGTGGCGTCAAAGGTATGAGGGTTGTCTTCCTGCCTTTAAAAATAAAGGAATACTTGTTAGTAAACCCATCATGAATAACCTTTCGATCTGATTGCCATGGCCGGCCTAAAAGTATGTGTCCTGCGTCCATGGGCAACACGTCACACTGTATCTCGTCTTCATATCCTCCAATAGTAATAGGGACCATGACACGGCTGTTGACCTTTAATTCCCCATCATTATTTAACCAGTTGAGCTTATAGGGTCGGGGATGCTTCTCGGTGGCTAGGTTGAGCTTTTGAACCATTTCTTGACTTGCTACGTTGGTGCAGCTACCTCCATCTATTATGAGACTACAAACTTTCCCTTGTACAAGGCACCGGCTATGAAACAAATTCTCTCGCTGCTCCTCTTCCATAGCTTTGGCTTGCACGCTTAGAGATCTTCTTGATACTAGTAAAGAACCTTGAGCAGGAAGCTCTTCATGTTCAGAATGAGACTCGGCTTCAGACTCAGCTGTTGATTCCCATTCGCCATCGTCCTTGAGTATCATGATCTTCTTATTTGAACACTCGTTGGCGTAATGCCCTCTACCAAGACACTTGAAACACTTAACGTCTCTGGTTCTTGTTGATCCCATAGCTTTGTTTCGGTTATCTGATACCGAAGTGAATGACTTAGGTTCCTCTTTAGAGACACCAGCTGGCTTCTCTTCTTTTGATACTGAGCTCGGCTTCTCCTCTCTAGAATATCTCGGTTTAGTAGGCATTCCCCCAGCTCCATAAAAGGTTTTGGTGTTTCTCCTCTTGAGCTGTTGTTCTATTAGGATGGCCTTGTGCAACATATCTTCTAATTCCTCATATTGCTGCATCTCAAGCTTGTCTTGAATTTCTCTGTTCAATCCTCCTAAGAAACGAGACATGGTAGCTTCAGCATCTTCTCGAATATCAGCTCGGAGCATCAAGGTCTCCATATCTTGATAGTAATCTTCAACAGACCGGTTGCCTTGTGTGAGCCGTCTAAGTCTTTGGTGCAATTCTCTATGGTAATGACTTGGCACAAACCTTTTCCTCATGAGAGATTTCATCTCTTCCCAAGTATCAATCGGAAATTGCTGATTTCTTCTTCCAGTCGTAACAACCTGATCCCACCAACAAAGAGCATAGTCGTAGAACTCGGTAGTGGCTATCTTTACTCGATTAATCCCGGCGAATTGTTGGCAATTGAACAACAATTCAATCTTCTTTTCCCACTCTAAGTAGGCATCAGGGTCGTTTTTGCCGTGAAAAGGAGGGATCCTGAGTTTAACTCCTCCAAAACCCTCTTGAACTCGATCTTCCTTGCGTCGCCTATGCCTTCTTCGACTGTCTCTTGAACAACTACTAAGAAGACCGTAATAATCTGTGGCCGCATCATCTCTGAGAGGTCTAGTCGGCTCCAAAACCTCCTCAAGTTCTTTCCCTAGATCTCTGCTCTTCTCCTTGTTAGCTTTTGGTTCGGTCTGTTCTTGAATCTCCTGTCGAAACTCCTCGAGGCTTACGGTCACAAGCTTCTTAACTTCGGCTAACATTGCTTCCATGTATAGCTTGTTAACACCATTAGCACTGGACTCTTCCTGTTGATCACTCATTGTTCCTGACACAAGGATAACACGGAATCACTAGCAACAATTCTCTGATCGTTTTACAAGACAAAAGTGACTATTCGTGATCCACAAGAAATCATGATCGATAGTTTGAATTCGAAAAGTCAGATTTGCAAAACACAGATCCGAGCCTAGAAGTTAAAAAGGCACTTAGATCTATCCGATTTGATAGCAACTAGATCTCAGATATTTGATCCTGCTTAATAAATCTAGGTTATTTTGATGCAGTAGAACACAAGTAACAAAGTCGAATAAACGGTGATGATGATCAAGCTTTGTAAACTCAAAAAAAATCGAAAAACAACAAGGAAAGATACAACCTGATGTTTTCGACGATCCAGCGGTTTGAGTGCTTGCTCTGATACCACTTAATAAGATTCTCCCTGAAATCGACACTCACTAAACTGGATCAAGGGGATAGCCTTGCACACAAGCGAATTGTATCAAGGTTTGTGGGTTTAGATAAGACTCCAAGGGTTGCGGAAGACCCTCGATGAATGGTTTCCGAATCAACTAAGGATATTACACACCAAAGATGAATCGAAAGGACTTGAAGGATATTACACACCAACAACAGGGTTTGATCTTACTTAGAAAGATTTTGATTAAAGATAAGATAGTTTCCAAAGAGAGTTTACAAACGAATATAAAGAGAAACACATGTGAGTCTTCAAAGCATTAAAGTGTCTAGGAACTAGTTCCTTGAAAGCTGGCCAAGTTTGAATTCGAACTCTTATTCACACGCTCCTCTTCTTCTTCTTTGGACTCGGCTGATGGGCTTAGATGTGAGGTGATCCAAACTATGCCTCATTAAAAACCTATCTCAAGAAAACCCATTGTGAAAAAACTTGAGATAGGGAAAAAGAGTACATAGTTGGATCACAAGCCCATTAGCCTTCTCGGACTTGGATCACAACTAGTGTAGTTGTGCCCATCTCTTTTCCCTTCTGCTCCACAAGCGTTCCTTGCTTAAGTATTTCCCCAACAGCTTCCTTGAGCCTCTTAGCCTTTGCTCGGGTCATGGGACCTTTTGTAATGAGCAAAGGGTCTTCTTGTTCCGTTTCCTGATCCTTGTCTTTACTCCTCAGTTCCTTAGCTTCCTGCGGTTCTCCATCTGGTTCCCACTTGTTATTGATGCTATCCAAGATCATATCATCAGGTTGCTGTTCAGAGTTTAATTTGATCACAAGAGATAGAAGAGAAATGAAAAAGATGCTGCAGAAGCAGCGATTCACTCTCAGGATAAAACAAAGAGAATAGAGATGATAAAGATGCTGCAGAAGCAGCGAATCACTCTCAAAGAGACAAAGGATTTCGTACAAGTTTGATAAAGAGAAAGAGAGAGTTTATTTGATAAAAGTTTGATGATCCAATCCGGGATGAGTTCTCATAAGAGATTACAAGATTATTTAAAGAGAAGAAATGTAGAAAAACAAGGCAAACTCGAAAATGACAAGGAAATAAATGCAAAGTTTGAATAACTCTTCAAGTCACTTCTCCAGCCTCTTGAACTTCCCTTGGACGAAATTTGTCTTGGGCTTAAGTCCTTGAATCAACAATTGGGCCTTGAGAGAAGTAGACACCATTGCCTCCTTAAAAACCTTCCTTTGGAAAACCCATTGGGACAAAACCAAAGGTAAGGGAAAAAGAGTACAACTGGGCCACTTACCCAATTGTTGATCTTCTTGAGCCTGAATCAAAACCAGTGTGGTTTGTGATCCATCTTCTCCAGCCGGGCTCAAGCGATCTTCTTTGTTCCATAGATAAGTAGGTATCTCGCCAATGCCTTCCTTGAGCTTATTAGCCTTAGCTCCTTTGTTTTTAGACCAATATCTCTCGGCTACAAGCTGATCCTTAGCTCCATGCTCTGTTTCAAGCTCTCCTTTCTTGATGCTGCTCAGTATCACATCATACTCCCCCAGTTGAAAAGGATTTGTCCTCAAACCAGGACCATCTGCCAAGAACAAAGCTAAGTTAGAACCATTAGAACTTGAATTCGGATAATGCTTACCTTGCAAGTATGTTTCGGCAGTGATCTGTATTGGAGTTTGAGGTGTTCCATGCTTCCTAGGATCCTTGAGGTCAGAGTGTTCAAGTTCCACACGTCCTCCAGCCCTCATCCCTTTTCCTTGTTCGTTTTCAGCTCCTTTTTCAGTGGTGGTTTGATCGTTTACAAGCTCCTTTTCCTTAAGGCTCTTTTTGGTGAAGATAAGGCCTTCGGATGGGTTCTTCATAGGAAAGATGCAATCTATTTGTCCAAACTGAATTCTGTTCCAGTATTTATCTTCTAAAGGTTCAGTTGGCCTAAGAAAATCATCCTTAGAGTCCTGCAAAACAAAAGATCTTCCACTTGGCAGCTCCGGTGCAACATTAGATAAACTCAAAAGAGTTTCTTTATAAGCAGACTTACGACTAGATGATTGAGAGATTAGAGTTCTTTGGATATTACCAGATTTGGCAAGGAAGTTTAATTGCTTGTAGGTGTTGTTCTCAGCCTGTTTTCCTTTCTTCTTTTGATCTTGATAAATCTCGAAAGGTGTCATTGGAACAAGAATGTGCTTCCTGCCTTTGAACTCAAAAGAATACTTGTTGGTGGAGCCATCATGAGTCACTTGTCTATCATACTGCCATGGCCTTCCCAACAGGATGTGACTTGCCTCCATAGGTAGAACATCACAAAGAATTTCATCCTCATACTTTCCAAGGGTTAGAGAAACCGATACTTGGCTATTAACTCGCATTTCACCTTTATCATTGAGCCAATGCAAATTGTATGGCTTAGGATGCTTCCTCACGGTCAAGCCAAGCTTATTAACCATGTATTCACTTGCTACATTGGTGCAGCTTCCTCCATCGATGATGAGATTGCACACCTTGCCTTGCACATGACATCTTGTGTGAAACAGGTTCTGTCTTTGTGCTTCCTCTTCTGCCTTAGCTTGCACGTTTAGAATCTTTTTCATCATCAAAAGATCTCCTGTAGCAGCATACTCCTCATGCTCTTCCACTGAATCTGAGATTTCTTTTTCATCTGCTGATTCGTACTCACCATTGTCCAAGAGAATCAGAACTCTCTTGTTAGGACATTCACTAGCGATGTGTCCTCTTCCTTGACACTTAAAGCAGACTATCTCACGAGCTCTAGTAGTTGATGATTCAGTTTTGACCTTGAAGTCTGATTTAGCAGGGAATGATTTAGCGGACACCACCGGCTCAGCACTTGGTTTTTCTTCTTTAGCAAGACTTGGTTTAGCCGTAGATGAGCTAACTCCAAAAGTTAATCGAGATCCTCTCCTCTTGAGCTGTTGTTCGACTAGAATGGCTTTGTGATATATCTCCTCTAGATCAGCATAGGTTTGCATCTCCACTCTGTCTTGAACTTCTCGGTTTAACCCACTCAAGAACCTAGCGATGGTTGCTTCTTCATCTTCTTCAATACCAGCCTTGATCATCAGAGATTCCATTTCTTGAAAATAATCTTCCACACTGTTGTTTCCTTGAGTCAAGCGCCTAAGTCTCTGGTGTAGCTCTCGATGATAATGACTAGGGACAAAGCGCTTCCTCATGAGTGCTTTCAACTCATCCCAAGTATCAACAGGCGGCTCTCTATTGCGTTTGCGGCTTGTTGTGATCTGATCCCACCAGTTTATGGCATAACCATAAAACTCTGTAGCAGCTAGCTTCACCATCTTGAGATCTGAATACTCTTGACAATCATAGATCATCTCGACCTTCTTCTCCCATTCCAGATAAGCGTCTGGATCATTCTTGCCATGAAAAGGAGGAACTTTCAGCTTCATGCCTCTCATGTCATCATCAACACGTTCTCTTACTCCTCTTCCACGTCTTGGACTGCCTTGTGAAGAATTATCATCACCAACATCATTTCTAGGCTGTCTCTGCTGGACATGAACTCCATTGGTATTTCTTTCTTGAATCCCCCTTGGATTAGGTTCTCCTTGTAGCTGATCAATTCGCTGATGTAGTTCTTCTGCTTGAGTTTTTATCAGTTGCTCAAACCGAGCCATCATAGCTTCCATAAAGAGTTTGTTGCTATTGTTGCTGTTGTCTCCTTGCTCTTCACTCATTGTGACCTGAAAAACAAAACAGAAAACAAGACCAGTAACTAGTTCTCACAATAGACCAAAATGCAGAAGTGACTCTTCGTGTGACACAAGAAATCTATCAAAAGCCCTAGAATGTGATCGGTTGATTTTTAAACAAGCACAGATATGGCCGATGATGAGATCTGATAATAGAAACTGAATGGACAAACTAATATGAGCAGATCTGATGTGGAGAAGATGAAAAGACAAAACAAAACCTAGGGATGAAATACGTGATGCAGAGGCAAACAACACTAGATTTAGAGGCTTATGATGCAAACTAAACAGATCTAAAATGATTTTTATGGGTTTTCTTTTTTCTGAAGAGAACTAAAACGAAAATAGAAGTTGAACAGATGCAGACACGAAATTAAATAGATGAGAAAGGATAGAGACTACCAAAGAAACTTCTAAGTGTGCTCTGATACCACTTGATGTGATCCTCCCAAGGATCGGCACTCAGAAGCTTGGTAAGAGATAGATCAGGGACAGAAGCTTGCGGAATGAACTTCTGTTTGAAGAGATGAATAGATCAGGTTGCTGTTCAGAGTTTAATTTGATCACAAGAGATAGAAGAGAAATGAAAAAGATGCTGCAGAAGCAGCGATTCACTCTCAGGATAAAACAAAGAGAATAGAGATGATAAAGATGCTGCAGAAGCAGCGAATCACTCTCAAAGAGACAAAGGATTTCGTCCAAGTTTGATAAAGAGAAAGAGAGAGTTTATTTGATAAAAGTTTGATGATCTAATCCAGGATGAGTTCTCATAAGAGATTACAAGATTATTTAAAGAGAAGAAATGTAGAAAAACAAGGCAAACTCGAAAATGACAAGGAAATAAATGCAAAGTTTGAATAACTCTTCAAGTCACTTCTCCAGCCTCTTGAACTTCCCTTGGACGAAATTTGTCTTGGGCTTAAGTCCTTGAATCAACAATTGGGCCTTGAGAGAAGTAGACACCATTGCCTCCTTAAAAACCTTCCTTTGGAAAACCCATTGGGACAAAACCAAAGGTAAGGGAAAAAGAGTACAACTGGGCCACTTACCCAATTGTTGATCTTCTTGAGCCTGAATCAAAACCAGTGTGGTTTGTGATCCATCTTCTCCAGCCGGGCTCAAGCGATCTTCTTTGTTCCATAGATAAGTAGGTTTCTCGCCAATGTCTTCCTTGAGCTTATTAGCCTTAGCTCCTTTGTTTTTAGACCAATATCTCTCGGCTACAAGCTTATCTTTAGCTTCATGCTCTGGTTCAAGCTCTCCTTTCTTGATGCTGCTCAGTATCACATCAGAGTACTTGTTCCTATGAAAGGACCAAAATTTCGCTAAACATTATTTAATAAAATCTTCGAAAAAAAAATTAACAATTTACAAAAAAAATCATGTCACATAATTAAAGGAAACTTAATTTAGATAAAAGCATAATTATTTTTGGAAAAACTGAGAATATAAATAGAAATTAGTTTTAAGAATATAATAACCTGCTATTTTATAAAAAAATAAATAAAAAACAAAATATATATCAGGTAAATTGTTAGCTTTTGTGTTAGCAGTTATATATTTGTTTTTTTCATAGTTTAACAATTTTCATAGTTTTTTCCTCTCTTAACAATCATTAAAAAAATACTGTAATTTAAGAATACATTACTAATGTAGATTTCGATTCAGGTAAAAAATAATTAACACTAATAATTAACTTTACATTTTTTTTACATATATCTCCCTTATTATAGTTTAAGTTTGGCCTATAGTTGATTGCTATTGATTGTACACCTCAAAAACAAAAAAAATCTTACCCATTATTATCTTAGGACAAAAAAAACCATTAGGAATGTAACGTAGGTAATTCTTTGATCAACTAACAAAATAAATTTTATTTTTGAAAATACATTTGGATTTAAAATATTAATATTGGCAGAATTGCCACTGAAATCAATTTGTTAACCTCTGAGTAGCATTGATGGTTCAAATTTTCAACCTCAATGAAAAGAGATTTATAAGAAACTGCAATATTTGTCCCTTGAGAGTTATTGAAGCCACTGTTGATAGCAATAAGATAAAAAAGAGCCCAAAAGGTTCATGAGATACTGCAACAACTGTCCCTCGAGACAAAAATCATAAAGAAACATTCAAAGTTTACAAAAGAAACACCAAACGATGCCTTAGACAGATCTAATTTAACACACTTCCTCTCAGTTTTAGTCAGCATCCATCTCCTCGAGCGCAGTTTTCGCAGCAGTCTTAGCTTCTTCCAGAAGATCATCAGGGACCTGCAATGAATCCAATTTTATGGTTTATAAACTTTTCTTTAAACTCATCAATAAGCAGAATTTATACGATTTGTTACCTTCTGATGCTCTCGTTTTGACTCCTCACATATCCAGCTCATTTCCAATTCAAAGGCCTTGTCTTTGGCTTCATCGTGTAGCTTGTAAATGCTGCAAATGGAAAGTCACATAAGATCTTCCTATAAAATGAACCTCTGAGAGGATTCAGAAGCACGGTTGCATAGAAGCTCCCTTACTACAGAATAGAACCGCAAGAGTTTATTACTGAAACGAGGACATGAGAAGCAAGCAAAACTCACATTTTCGCCACTTCAATAACACCTTCTTTGCATGTCATCTCAGATAATTTCAACTTCTCAATTTCCCTGCAAGAAATTTTGATCCATCAGACCACTTCTATGAACAACACCTTTAGGGAAAAAATTTCATCAGGTCAAAGCAGTCGAAAACTATTCAATTCAGAAACATTTGTGGTAAAGTTCGTACTCCATTCATTAATGAATCGGAATCATCATAAATCCCATCAACCATAAAAACTACACTGATCCTATATGTTTTCTTTATTTATTTGTCTGATTAATTGTGAAGGTAGTTAGAATCTGGTTTAGATAAGTTGAATTGATCAATCCTCGCGGTACTACGGATACCTAAGTTCCTACACATAACAACTACAAGAGGACCACAGAGCATACTATGAATATACCAATGACATTTACACAGTAGAGCTTACGTTTTAGCAGCTTGTTTTCCTTTGCCAATGGCCGCACCGAAGTATCTCTGCAGGAAACGAATCCATATGATGACAGACGTAAAACGTAAAGACGCATCTCTATTCAAAATGACATATCGACGAGTAGACCAAAAAAAAAAAGAAGACTTACGTATGATATGCCTGATGGTTCAATCATGTACAACTGGGGTCCATCTTTATCATAACCTCCAAGAATGACCCCACAGCCAAAAGGCCTTCAAAAAAATAAAATCATTTTCTTATAACTCATTCAAGTAGGAGAAATGCTTAGGAGGTTATCAAAGAGGTAGAATATTGCGCAAACCTGAGCCACCAATACAGGGTACATAGATGTACGTAACTTGCAACACGTTCTGAAAGCTCCTTCACAGGTACAGCATCACCATATACACTAAATTATCACGAGAGAGAATAGAGTTAGCTGCACACTCAGTCAAAGTTGAACTATGCAAAGTAATGCAGGGCGGATGGATAAAATACACATTGACATCTTATGCTCATATATTTTGATATCCAATCTAAGAAAGTGCAGAGAAACGAATTTCTAAATTTTGACTATGAGTAATTTCCGCTTAAGATAAGTTATAGGAGTAGAACAGTACTTTCATAGTAATAAGCCTAAGGAAACAACTTTAACAGCAGAAGTTAATAAAATCAATTCGAAGCTTTCATCGAATACCTCTCATAACTTCTCGCTTCAGATTTAGCACGTGCAACAATTTGCCTCCCATCAGCTGCAAGCCCAGCAACAGCCTGACATGAACAGGAAGAGAAAGGCTCAAACGAATGAAAAGACAATACACAGTGATAACAGGAGAAACTAAAGCTGTAAATATCCTTATAAAAGCTAATTTCCCAACAAGTTAAGGCGATTACCATGCCAGCGTGACGATGAACAGAATGGATTCTACGGTTGGATCCAGGTAGCATCATCTTCGACGCAATAAGTTTCTCCACACCCTAAAGCCACCAAAAGATAAACACTTAAGTAAAGGACATTCCTTTACCGAATCCGCGTAAACCTCCTCAGAAACCCAAACTATCAATGTTTCAAAGGGTTAATGTAAAATTAAAGCTACGAATCTGATAAACAAGCATGAACTCAAGAACTCAAAGAACAAAATACTACATTTAGACTGAATTTAATGATTAAATCGAGAAAATTTCATCTATCATTGTTCCAGGTATGATCCAAGTCTAAGCGAATCAATTATTACACTCTGAAGAAAGTAACAAAGTAAGATAAAAATTAAAGAGGGAGGATGAGAATCAAACCATTACAATCCCGTCCTTGCACTTGATTCCAACAACAGTTCTGCGAAAGAGAAAGCCGGGCTTAAAAAACCCTAATTCGTAGGGGATGATTTCCATAGCCGAATCTCAAAGTTCAAAAGCAAAATCCGATCTCAACAAAAAGACAGAAGGAAGAAATCGAGAGAAGTAAACACTGACCCACTGTTGTCGACAGCTTTTGCGGCGTACTCGATCTGGAAAACACGGCCATCGGGAGAGAAGGTCGTGACAGAGAGATCGTATCCAGTTCCAATGCTACTCATTTTTGTTGACTCTTACTTCTTCTTCCTCCTCTTTCTTCGTCCTAGAGCAGCGTTTTAAGCAGGATCGGAGAATGGGGTTTTCTTTGTTCTCAAGCCAGAAGAGAAGCCAAAAGCTTTCTAAGTGCTCCGACTCTGGCCTGGATATCGATCCGGGTCGTATTAGCGGGTGGGGTGATTTTTTCGGGTGGGTTGATTTATATCGGGCTTCATTATTCATTACTATCGGGCTTTACTCATAATAACTAGATTTTACATCCACGTTATATAGATAAAAATTATAATTAAGCATTTATATTTATTTAGATCTTAATTTGTTGTAATTAAATTTATTAATTCAGTTTCAATCACAGAATTTATATATACATTTTGAGATTTCAACGATCTTATTTAAATTTATATATGTGTCATTTTAAAAACATATTATTTTGTCGAATGCTTAACATTTTTTAAAACCAACCTAAAATATAACAAACTAATTAAATAGTACTTAATTAATATTAATACGAAGATAAAGTACTATATATTACTTATTAGTCAAAAAAATATTTTTTGTTCATCAGTTGCATCCTTGTTATATATGTTTTTTAATAGAAAAAATAAAGTTAAAAATTATTCCCTTTCCTTAGCTAGTTTAGTCGATACAAATTTATGATTTATTCTAAAACTAAAAACAAACTAATAAACAAAAATTTTTCTTTTATATATTTTAAACTATGACAGTAAATCAATATAAAATAAAATTTGAAATTAATTTCAAATCACAAAGATCGATGAATTCAGTATAAATATTTGTCAATTTATCTTAGATTGCTAAATACCAAGCTCTTGTCAAGTAACATAATGTATGTAATAACTTTTAAATAATTTTTTATTGACAACCAAGAAAAACAAAATTTTTTTCCTTATTTTACTGTTTTAATGAGTACAAATTATACTTGATAGCTTTTAATTACCCCTTAATAAACTATTAAATTAATTTTTTGGTATATACTAAAATATATTTCACAAACTTATTGTCACCTTTAAATTATGTTTAACCACCATTTTTTTTACCCACCAATTATCTCCACATATTAATATATGTGTTTTTTATGTTATAGTAAATATTATTTTAATTTTTTTTATAATTTCAACTCGTATAAATATTTTTAAATTCTTCTAATGCTTGTAGGTTAGTATACTAAAAAATAACTAAAACTGTTAAAAAATAATCAATTACTACTTAATAAAAATAGTATTGACACAAAAAAATTAATATATGTTTTTTTCTCTAATGAAAGAAAATAAGATTTATTTTCATCATCTTCAATTTTATTCTTTTTATATCAGTTTTATAAGAAAACCGAAAAAATGTTAAATTTTACTTTCTTTCCTTAATTGATTGCATATTAATTTATATCTAAGTAAATTGGTATTTTGTTTAAGAAATGTTCTTAATTTAATATTATTTTAATTTTTTTGTTGTTAATGGAAATTTTATACATAATTTCTTTATTCTTTTATATATTTTTTATTAATAATAATATTAAGTTTTGGAAACTTTCTTAATTTGAATGTTGATGTGGACTAATAGAATTATTAATAATAATATTAATTTTTGAAAACTTTTTTAATTTTGAATGTTGATGTAGACCAATAAAATTGTTTTTTTTAGTCCTATGTAGACACTTTTAGAGGCATTTAGCTTCAACTTTAACTAAAATAAGGTGAGATATATATGTGTTTGTATATATATAGGGAAAATCGCATTTTCAATCTCGAGAGATCAAAAATGTAGCATTTTAAAACCTCGAGGGATTTCCACTAGCACAATAAACCTCCAATCTAATTTCATAACACATTAAACCTCCAAACTTGAAGTTTCTTCGCACCGCCGGAAAACCTGACGGAACAGTAATGGTCCATGACGGAACAGTTAACTCCGGTAACTTGTTTTAAAGGTGCGTAAATTTAATTAGTTTTTTAATCAACAAATGTTTTTAGTAATTAATAAAATGAATTATCGAATAAAAATAAATTCTCGACAAAAATGAAGTCAAAATCCCCAAATCGATTGGTAAAGTCAAAACCCCATTTCAAAATTAGGGTTCGAATATTGTAAAACCCAGAAAACTGAAAGAGAGAAGTAGAAGTAAATCGAAGGAAGAATCGGATGCAATCAAGTCAAAATGGTGTAAGGATTTCACCTATCTCTTCCGCCTATGTCTGATGGTTTCGATTTTGTACTCAACTCGTCGATTTCTTCTTTCTCTCTATGCCCGATGGTTCAATTTCTGGGTTTGGAATTTTTGATTTTCGATGTCTATGTTTGGTTTTCGGGTTTGTTAATCACAATTTGGGTTTCATTTCATGTTTCTTCCTTCTTCTGCGAGTTTCCTCAACGAGTTTTTCTCAGCAAATTTCTCTTCATTCACGTCTTTGATTTTTTCTTATTTTACAGTAATACCTCCACAATAAAACTCACCATTCATTTTGGTCTATGAAGAAAAAAGATGAAGATTACACATACAAAGGAGAGCTGGGTTCTCACAGCGTGAATTGGAAAGTATCAGACATTACTTAGAAACTATTTGATGACTTCTGCAGGCTTGATGCAATTGCATGCTCCAATTAGGTTCATATGGTATAAAGAGGCTGGGAAAGAGATGAAGACCGTCAATTACGTCTTTGATGATAGTCACGAAGACATGTTTCCGTTGTTTATGTTAGGGCAAATTTTGCGGGAGCTTGATATCTATGTGGAACATGACATTTCAGAAAACAGTGACACTGGAGTGATTCATTATCTACCAAGTAGTCAACGTGAAGATCTTCATTGTGATGAGGACCCAAAGTTCAGTTCATATAATGAAGAAAGGGAGAATGTAAAGTACATGTCAGATAGTGATGTAGATGTCAAGAGGTCAAAAGAAGATGAAGAACCTGAGCAATCTGAGGATGAAAGACATGATGAAGGATATGATGCTGAGGGTGAAGATCAAGATCAGGCCGGCGGTGAGGCTGAGTTTGATGATAATTTGGCGGAAGGTAGAGATGCGAATGTGTCAGCTGCAGAGGTAAATGGAAATGAGAACAGAAATCAGGTTGATGAGGGAGATGAAATAATTTTAGATGCTGGTGATGGAGCTAATGATGATCGTTTTAAGTCAGTATTTGAGGAAGGTTCGACGGTTATACCAGATAGAGAAACATATAAAAATACTGATGAAGAAGATGCAAATGAGAGAGAAGCAGCAGATAGTGATGAAGAATATGTTTTGGAGGAGAATGCACATTATCCGGATACACCAGTAGAGTCAGAGGAGGAATGGGAACAATGGGCTAATCCCAAACGACAAAAATGAGAAAGCATAGAGGGAAAGACCAGTTTCATGGGGATTTGGATAAAGAGCCATACATATTGTTATTTCAGAAGTTTAATAGTGGATTAGAGTTTAAGGATCAGTTGTTGCAGTATGCATTGAAGACCCAATATGATGTGAAGATAGCTAAGTCAGAAGCAAATAGGATAGCTGTTATCTACAATGCGGATAAGAATAAGGATGATAAGAGGAAGGAGGATAAGAGGAAGGAGGATAAGAGTAAGAAGGGTAAGAGTAAGGAGGATAAGAGTGATACGAGCAAGTGTAACTTCAGAGTCCTTTGTTCTTATGAGAAACCTATTAACAAATGGATGATGAAGGTTTGTCACATGCATCACAATCATCAGAAGACAAGCAGGGTTTCAATGTTGAAACAAGGTGTCATTGCTGGGTTATTTAAAGAAGAGATCAGAAGAAACATTGGCTTGCCTGCAGCCGAGATTAAGGATGCAATAAAGGACAGATATAACATTGTTCTAGACGACAATCAAGATGATCCTATACGCTATGTTGCTGAGTATTACTACACTCGTGTGCTGAAAAAAACGTATGCGGAAAACATCAAACCGATGAAATTAATGTAACATAACAAGTCTCTGTAGCATGTAGCATATAGCATAGTATGACTATATGTATTAAATAACTCTCACAAATTTTGTTGACCCTAAAACACAACAACTTTCATAATTCTATCAATCAAGATTTAATTTCTTTTTAAAGATTATTTTGTTGTAAATTTGCAATCACAATTTTTCATCAGCTATATTAATGGAGATGAATGTTTTTAAAAGTATAATAGTATGACTCCGTTCTCATGTGAATGTTTTGACTTCCCAAAACCAGCTGCTCAGCTACTCTATGATTTATATTATCCTGTTCATGCAATTCTTATTCGTATAGTTTGAAAAAAAATTGAATTCGCTCTCTTCTCATCAACCAAACTATAACAGAGTAGCTATATTATTGATAAAAATAGTTCTTCTATATTATATTAGTGACACTATTCTTGTTCAAAAAGGGAAGTTAGTTTTAAAAAATCTAAATCATGTTAGGTGTAAAAAAAATTCTGTATATTTTTGTAGTTATAAAATATTGAATCAGTTAATAATATGTGAATAAAAAAAAGAAACAAAATCTATGGGTACAGTATGAAACAAGATCTATGGGTACAGTATGTACAATAAATAGAACAATATCAGAATAGTATATACCATATATATATATATATATATATATGTCAAGAAGGATAAAAACATCTGAAAGTACACCTTTTTGTTACTTGCTTAATTTCTCTAAAAGCATGGCTATATTCTCAACCAATTATTGAAAATTGGTTATTGAGCTAATTATCTCTTAATATAGAAAATATAGAAATATCACATCTAGATTTTTTTTGGTTAGTTAGTGAATAATAGATTGTTTGATGGTTATATATTGTAATTTCCATTTTTTTAAATGAATTTATTTGTTATTGTTTTTTTCTTTTCTTTGATCTCTCTGTTCCAACAAGAGATTTCTCTTCACGACGTAGGAATTTCTTCCTCACAGGTACTTTGTTATGAAAAAATCCTAAACCCTTGATTTTAATTTCACATTGATCTATTTTTTCTGGATTGTTTTTACTTTGTCTCGATCTGCTCGAAAATTGATTTCCCAAGCAAACAATTGGTTTCTACTCTCCGAAATTCTCAGCTCGATCTACTCATTCTTTGTCGCCAATTTTACTGGATTGAAAAGTCCTTATTTCTTTTTTAGGAGTGAAGTTTACAATTTTTGGTTTTTTCATGGAGGGTCATTCTATTTCATAATGTTGAACAAGTCTCTGATGTGCTCATCTGAAATGAGTTAAGTCATCTTATACAAATTAAAGCTATGTGCTCTAGAAACCCACATTGATTTATACCATTTCTTAACTTGGATGAATTGAATTCATCCAGAAATACTTGACTATATCTGTTGTACTTGATCAGTTTTTGTTTCATTTTTTTTTTTTGAAAGATATTGTTCCATTGGTTCTTTTGTGGTTTTTACCTGAGATCTCTCTTTCTGCCGAATATAGTGATTTTATTCTATTGATTATGTATCATTCATGTCGTCAGATGGCATAGTTTGTGGTTGCTCTTTCGCTAATTGTTATCTGAGTCGCTTATCTTTAAACGTAAACTATGCTTTGGTAATCCAGAAACCCTAATATGGTTCAAGAAATCGGAAGTGAAGATAGGATTTTTCGTTGATGCTATATCTGTTGGATCTATACTATTGGCACTTAGATAGTATAGCGGGATTGCTTCTTTGTTATTAGAAGGTGGTAATACATTATTCACTATTAGAAGCACTATAAAACCATCAAACAATCTATTATTCACTAACTAACCAAAAAAACATCTCAATGTGATATTATCTATATTTTCTATATTAATACATTTTTGCCCTATCTTTATTTTTTTTTCTTTCTTTCTTTCCCTCATTCTCCCACACACATCTTTCTCTGCTGCTACACCATAATTGTTATAAACAAATTTGCCAAATAATGATTAAAAAATATCACTTTTCACCAGATTATCTGTTTCTAATTCTCCTCACCTCCTCCCACTCCTTTCTCCTTCATATAAGTTGTTCTTTGATTCTAATTTTTTTTTTTACTTTTGATCAATTGTTTGAGTTAAGTTGATTGGATAGTTTATACATAAAAAACTAACTTATTTTTTTTATAAAATTTTTAATATTGAATTCGACTAGTGTTTTTTAGATTTCTAATTACTCGATAAAATTTATGGTTTAAGAAGATTAGAAATTTAATAATTTTGAGTCTATGAAATTAATGTAACATAACAGGTCTATGTAGCATGTAGCTTATAGCATAGTATGACTATATGTATTAAATAACTTTCACAAATTTTGTTGACCCTAAAACACAACAACTTTCATAATTCTATCACTCAAGATATAATTTTTTTAAAGATAACTTTGTTGTAAATTTGCAATCACAATATTTCATCAGCTATATTAATGGAGATGAATTTTTTTAAAGTGTAATAGTATGACTCTGTTCTCATGTGAATGTTTTAACTTCCCAAAACCAGCTGCTTAGCTACTCTGTGATTTATATTATCCTGTTCATGCAATTCTTATTCGTCTAGTTTGAATAAAAATTGAATTTGCTTTTTTCTCATCAACCAAACTATAACAAAGTAGCTATATTATTGATAAAAAAAAATAATTCTTCTATATTATATTAGTGACACTATTCTTGTTCAAAAAAAAAGAAGTTAGTTTTCAAAAAATCTAAATCATGTTAGGTGTAAAAAAATTCTGTATATATTTTTTAGTTATAAAATATTAAATCAGTTAATAATATACTAGGATACTGGCCCGCACGCATGTTCGGGCTTGAATATTTTTAATCGCATACTATTATATTTTTAATTTTATTGGGTATATTGTTAAGTTTATTGGGTCAAATTTTATAATATTGATAATTGACAGTGTGTGTGGGTACACTGTTACTAATTTTGGGTCGAATGATATCTTATTAGTATAAGAATTGGATTCTGTCTTACAATTGGCTCATATTTGCAGTTATAAATTCTAAGTAATTATAATTAGGTATGTATAATGAAGAAAATGTAGATGAAGAATACATGTAATTATGAATATATACATTAATTTTATGTTCGTAAGTTATTCATCGAAATGTGACATATATGAACATATTTTATAGATTATATGCGAAGATGTAGTCATTTATTTCGAAATGTATCTTTATTTGGAAATTGTGTAAATCAGTCAAATGTTATTTAATATGTTTTAATTATAAATGACTTTTGCGGAATATGAAACACAGCGAAGAAAAATGAGGAGTCACTCTCTAATAATTCTATAAATACACACCATAAGAGAATTTTGATCAACTAACCAAGAAAACAATTACTCACTCAAACACAACCCATACTACAATTATTTTTCTGATGTGATCCTCACACAGACGTACAAAAAATATGTTTACATGAAAGAAAAATACATGTTTTCCTACATAATATTTCTTGTACATCTGTGGAGAATCACATCAGAATAAGTAGTTTTATTCATTGTGTCGCCACAGAGTTATTGTAATTATATTACTTGTGAATGCTCACTTTCGACAGGAAGTATACTGTTAGTACTTTATACCAAATTCTGGATAGAGTATTGACAGTATACTTATTGTAGAGTGAGATACAAGTAATTTTGCTCAGTAAGTAATGAGAAATGTATACCATTTTCCATAAATTTTTGCTATTATTGATTTTTTATTAGTCACTGGAATTTTTAGAAAAAAACTGTCTTTGCTTATGTAGAAAATTGTTATTTACATCGAATGAGATCCAATATTGTGTAAGAATACAAACCTTTTAATTGGGATTTTAGAATTTGAGCTATAACGATTTTCCAAATTTGTAGGATTGTTAGATTTATTATTTCTCATCGCAGCAATTATCTAAAATAACAACACATCACATTTTTCTATATTATGTATTTCAGTTAAATTTGAAATTTAAAAAGTTGTTCAATTTTATCAGATATTTCCAAAATTTGAGATATAATTTATCATATTAACAACTAAGTTACGATTAATCTGCATCAACAATACTTTAAACTTACAATGATAACAGTTTATTAACTAAATTATAAATTATAAGTTACGGTATATTTAATGAAATGTTAATTGGTTGACTGTTGTATTAATTATGTAATATGTAACAGTTGAAAATATAGTATTTAGTAGATGATTTACCTTGGTATTTCATATATTCAACATAAAAAGTATTGTAAAAAATGAAGACGATGAAAAACAACAAAATGAAAGTAACTTATTGAAATAAAAATTCAGCATACAATTTTAAAACTAATCTTAAGAAAGACATATAAATCTAATTGACCGGGAATAAACCCATTGCATAGCAAGGTTCTCTGAATGTGTCGTATACAACACCATTAACTGTTAGGATCTCTTTATAACTGCGAGGACCTCTAATGATATTCAACAGACAACCCAAATAAAAAATTTCCCCATCATAAATTGAATACTGTTGAAAAATAGTTGGATTTCCTGAACCCTTTATCCGTGGCCTCCACTCATGCAATGTGGCATTCCAGACAAATTGATGAGATCATTCAGTGTAGAGCAAGAATCTGGCAGTTGCGTATATCTTGTTACACTCCATCCAAGCAATAAATTTTGTATTTTTCATTAGTTTGTCTACCTTGTTTCGCTTGGAAGAATTTGTTCTTGGTAGATGAAATTGAATAATTTCTGAAAACAATCATAAAGAACTTGTTAAAACAGTTAAAAGGAAACAAATAATGTATGATAAGAAGTTATTACAAACTGTTGCTACTGAAAATTATTATACAACTTACTTTTGGTGTTTTGTATATAGTGTTGATGATTCATTGGTTTAATTATCACACTATGAGAATATTTTTTTCAACTGTATCTGTAAAATTGGGAGCTTTCTAAAATTTAGTCGAGACTCTCAAAACCAGGCAATTCAAGAGATCTTATTTAACTTAACCTCAGAAACTGAAATTAAACTCAGAAATTAGTTCTAATTAAATTAAGAGCAAACATTACAAACCCAGAAAAATGTCCCTTAAACGACTCAATTTGTTACGGTGTTACGGTGTCATCTTTATATTACCGTGTCATGTAAAAAATGTTTTTTCAATTTTCTTCTTCGTCAGCTTTGGTATGGTGTAGTCGATCATATATAATAGTAGATTCTGCGTTTGTGTGCAGGAAATTAAGTGAAGGTGGTAGGTGAAGAAGAAGATGATCATGGGTCGGGTTGATGATTGAGGAAGAAGAAAAATTGAAAATGGATTGGATCGGGTCGGGTTTATTGATCAAATTTCAGTTTGGTCAGATTTTTAATTTGGTCTGGTGTCACTTAAATTGGTTTTGTATCAGGTTAAGCTGGTAAACTATTCAAACCAACGGTTATGGGTATATATGTTTCGAACTTTCGAATTAGAGTGAAAAACGTTTTTAATTTTTAAATTAGAGAGATCTAGGACGAGGTTGAAAGTTTGGGTGGATATGTTACTATATGATAGTTCTGAGGGGGAAATAAGTCGTTTTTCCCAAGAAGTTATAAAGGGTAAGTATAGTTCTATCAAAAAGATTCTTAATAGAATAAAGTTGGATGCAGAAGGCTTACCTATTCTGTTTATAGCAGTAGAAATGGAGAATATTGAGAATTTTTATTCAGTGTAACAAATGAAGTTGCAGTTCACAAAAGTATGATGTGAATATATAGATGGATTAAATAGGGCATACACGAATATACGAATACGTTAAAGATTGCAATATGCATCTGGTTATAGAAAGTAATAACAATATATCAATATCATTTATATTATATTTTAAAAAAATCCCGAATATATGGTTAGATAATTCAATTTAAACATAATTGATTCATAAGAATATTAGTTCGAAATTATCGGAGCACAATATTATGTTACCATATATTGTGGTTTAAATCAAACTCTAAAGAGAAAAATCCAAACTTTTCAATAATTTTTATGAGCTAAGTTGTGTGAATTGGACAAAGAAGACTTGTGTAAATATTATGTCCATTTATCAAAAGCAAAAGTAAAAAAGTCAAACTGGTTGGTTGAAACAGTATTCCCAAGAAAACATAGAAATTTGATGACATTGAATATTTTTTAACTACCATATCCTATATAAAATAAGAGTTTGCTTCGATTATAAACATACTTCTAAAATTTACTCTGCAACCTTAAACGCCTGATAAAAGATTAGACAAAAATAGAGAATCATCAAGAAAAACATTATGATGAAAACGGATTACTAAAAATTAATCCACCACCGTTGAACATGAGATTTGGTGTGGAAGAAACACCATCACCTCCTCCAATTTCTGAATCAGAGATGGAGCAAACTAATATGTGGGAAGAGATGAATGACTTTCTGAGCAAATCAACTGCGAAAGCCATCGAGGTTCCTTCTGATGTAATTTAAACTTTAAATTATTCCGTTTTATTGATGATTTCTGTATTATTGGATGTTTATATCAATATGTAATATCTGCAGCTTGATGAATAAAAATCGACTGATGATCCAAAGGAACGGTTCAAGAATGGAAAACACGATCTCCATCTAGATCTGGAGATAGGTTTGAAATTTATAGAATGCGCTTTTGTTAAGACAGAAATCTGCTACCTAGATACATCTCCGTGGGTAAGCTGTTAATACTCCATTAGTACATTGATTTGTTTAACTAATACGTTTGAAGTTAACTACATTATATGTTTTGAATCTTATAGGCACATAAGAATAAACGTGGAAGGAGAAACTTCGGAGTTTAGCTAAAATTATCTCTGTTTTTTTTTTTGGTTCTTTTTTGTACCTTAATTATCTTGAATAAAATAAAAAATATTTATTCTCCCAATTCACTTTCTCATATATGTGTATTGATTCGTAAGATTATAAGCTCATCTGCTACATTGATTATAATCCACAAACATTGAAACATCGATATTTATATAATATTTAACACTCAACTTGAAAGGTAATGAGAAAAGCTTAACGTCAGTTGTCAGCCCTGAAATGCAAACGTCAATCGGAATTAATTTAAAATTACTCTTACACATAAAGTTGTTAAAAGATGATAGTGAGCATTGGACCCAAAAAAAAGATCAATACTGAGTATGGGATGAAATTGCATAAGAAGCGTTATAGTTGCATCGCGTGACATAATTATAAATAAAAAAATTTATAAAGGCTCGTAATAAATGTAATGTCGTAGTCTACTTACATAAATTGTTATGGTACTAAATTTGGCATATTATGAAAAATGGCCGTTAAATATTGTAGTAGTATAATTTGGCAATGTCTTATTATTATGGAAATGTAAAATATTGGATGGAAGAAAATGTCTATAAAGGAAGTAACATTTCTAAAATCAAATGAATTCTATATATAGATGGTATATGTTATATCCAAAACTATACATATATACATGTAGAATATATAAACAATAAATACAATGATATTAAAGGACATAAGTAAATTGGCAATTAAACATTACCAAACATTACCATAAATAAATACTAAATATTTCATTACAAATATACGAAAGTAGGTTCAAATCCATCCCAGTTTTATGGGAAAATATTACATAATAGGAATGTTTAACAGTTACGGGAAAATATAAGTACAGAGGGATTAAAGTTATGGCCAGCTCAGATCTCCATGGATATAAGTAAAAGGAAGCCTGACAGAAAATAATTTCAAGTTAACAATTGAAAAAAGATTAAAATAACCCATAAAACATATTATATATATTAATACCAATTAGAAAAATTATCAGTCAAGATAATCAGAAACCTCTTTTATGTGAGGATTGAAAAGTATTTCAAAATGGTCTCCAACATTCCTTATGCGACATCCCCCTGTATGATTTTAAAATATAAAGAGCACAAATGTTAGAAGCCAAATTATCATATAAACAAATCGGAAATGAATGTTCCCACTTGATTATAAAATTTAATTACTAACCTTCAGAATCATAGGTCAGACAAAACATGCGCAAAGTCAAGACTGCTTCATAAGTACCTATATCTTCCCACTTCTTCCAGAAATCCAGAGTAGTCTTTCCAATGAGTTCGATGTCCATATCAACATAACTAAACCAACAAATTATATTACAACAACATTAACCAAAATATAAATACTCAGAATTATAAGACAAATTATTGGTCTTTACATATATAGATGATAATATAAAATATCTGACTTCATGTCCCTTATCTGAATGTCCAGTTTGTGAAAATGTCCAGTTTGTGAAAAGGTCCAAAAATCATCTCATAGGGGTCATCAATGTCAGTACTTAGTTCATCATCAACATCGATGATTACGCCGATTAAGTCTACAAAGAAACATTTTCATTACACAATATTTATAACCCTATATATTAAATTGAATAAAGGTGAGAAGCCTAACCGATAGAGTACTCAGTAGAGAAATTCCCTCAGATAATGGCATAAAATAGCATAAAATCCATCATATGCTTAGGATTGACTTGAAAGGTCTTGTCTACAACAGTATCGGCGTTCATGTTGATGAAGTGGTAGTTTATAGTATTTCTGAAAGATCCGAACGCATCGACAACATTGAAGAATTTGACATAATTCCATTCTCCTTGTTTAAACTTTGGACCGAGGGAAGAAATAAGATCCTGATCTATCGATACCTTTATTTTGTAACCCTAAATTCGTGAATCAAATAATCATTTCAAAGATTCATGTGTTTAAAATGTTCATAACATGCAACAGAATAAAAAAACTTCGAAAGATGAACTTACATTTTCGTCACCGAGGATAAGATGCAATTCCTGGCGTTGATTACGGTAGTTGAATTCTTTCTAAACTCATATAACTTTTATAAGGATTCTGGAGTCAGATTTTGTGGGAGAAAGATACTCAAGGGTACAATAGCGAGGCATGTTTGAGGAAAGTGGTTGTTTTCTGGGACTTTAGGTTTGTTTTTAGTTAAGATGGCGAGAAGTTTTTCTACTTGGTCCTTTATATATATAGGAAAGCAAGTATAGGGTTTGAAAGGTTGTGTCGTTTTGTAAAATTAGAATAAATAGCAACCTTTGACATTTATTTCACTAAGTGACTTACGAACAAACCAAAATGGTTACATTCAATTCATTGATATATTTGATTTTTATATTGATTAAATATATATAGTAAAATATGTAAAGATGGTAGAAATGTCATATCTTGTACTGACTACTTCTTTTTAATTAAGTCAATTACTTCATTTCATTAATTACAAATAATTAATGAGAGTACAATACCAAAATTTATGTACTCTATTTTTTAATACAGACACAAATCACAGACCATCCAAATTTTGAATATCATAGTTATTTTTTGTTGAAAACAAATAGAGTATGATTCTCGACAATATACCCAATAAAATTTAATTGTTTTAAAAAGAATATATATATATATATATATTGTCATTGGATAAATTATCTCAATCAGAATAATATAGAAGTCAAGTTTAGCACTATAAAAATAAGAAATAAGAAACAATAATCTCTTTTACTGAGACTGGTCTTCATATTCATTGTGGACCGGAGGAAAATCATTTGAAGATGTAAGCCTGAAATAATATTATGATTTTTTATCATTATATATATATATATATTTATAAATATTAAAATATATGATACAATATCAAAGATGGAATAAACATATCCCAATCTTGCACTTTCCACTTCTGAGGTAGGAGGATCCTCGAGAATATCAGATATGAATATTTCCGATTCAACTATCCATTTATCTAAATACATAGACATACTCACTATATGGAAAAAATATATATGTAAAACTTGTAATTAATTAAAAATATCAAATAATGAGGTAGATAGTTACCTCTCCATCTAGTGAAAGAGAAATATCACAATACAATAATATGCCTAGAAAACCTTTCACGATTCGTCCAACGATCTTCAAATTTCCTTGCCAAGTTATCCCAAGCAATACATTTCAAAGTTTCTCCACTGTATATTTAAATCATTTAGAACATTATTAATATACTTTAAAATTTATAAAAAATATACACATAACAGATGTTCTGAGAATAAGTTGTACAGACCTAAAATCTTGAATTTTAAAACGAATAAGTGGACGTTTCGTGGGTGTGTCCGATGTATCGGACATAGGAACTCCTAACTGAAGTTTCTGAACAAATGTGACAACACCAAGAAGATCAACTGCAACAATAAAGGACTGCCTTTAAATACATGTTGAAGTTCCTTAGATAAACGATTTAAAATAAAAAAGTAGTAAGAAACATACCAAGATATCTATCTGTATGAATAAATTTATATAAAATATTCATGAATGCACAAAAAGAGTATATTCCTCTTGAAGACTTCGGATCGGTTTTCTCAACAATGGTATCCTCGAGGAAATGTATATGATAGTTGTTTGATGATATTTGGATGAATCACTCTGTCAGTAACTTCAAAATTACCAAGAAAAACCCAATCTCTTTCAACCAATTCATACTCGAATTTGTCCATTATATCATATTAAATAGTAGACAGGATGCAATTGCCCTACAGGGTTTATAAAAATAAATAATTTAGAAAAACATTCCTAAAACATGTATACGATAAATCTTTTCAAACCTCCAAAACTTACAAATTCATCCGCAAGAACTAACATCCGATTGGGTCGATCGAAGAGAGTATAATCATAATAATCTCTTAGTATCTGTACACAAATACGATATCCGTCATTTGACTTCTGAAGATCGGAAAGTCTTTCACAAGGAGACATTCTTTGTTTTAATTTTTTTTGTTAAGATTGAAGATGAAAGAGAATAAGGAAATGAATAGTTTTCTATGTGATGGAGTAAAACAGTTACGTTTTAATGTCGTCTTAATTGAAACTCTCGTGTAAATTTATGACAGTTGGTTGAAAAAAAAATTAAATCACAAATTAAAGTTTCAAAAAATATAATTAGGGAAAAAAATCTAGGGCAAGATTAAAGTTCCACAATTAAATAAAATACGCCAAAAAATTCCACAAATACCGCAAAAAATAAGGAATAGAATTCAAACGTTATCCACCCATTGGACAAATTGGTTACAAATATCAAAAGCAATAATCAATCACCAGCAATGCATTTCTGCAATAAGTTCATTATGATTTCTTGCTTCTTCATAACTTCATTGGGATCTCTTGCTTCGGTCATTTTTTGTTTACAGATCTTTCACCTTCATCCAAATAGTCGAGACTCTTAATTACCTTCTTAGATGAAGGAGTGAGTGAAGATCCAGACGATGGATTCTCAAGTTCGTCAGAACTCGTAAACATCAACGGTTGTTGAAGACATAGGTACATTTTTGAGGTCTTAATTTAACTAAACGATTAGATAAGCGAGCTTTAGAAGTCTGTAAAATTTATCATATATATATATATATTCCCTCTGATCAAGAATCCCACTCAGTCATAATGTCAACATCTTGAGACCATAGTTTTACTACATACGGAGACTGGCTTCTTTTTGTATGCTCTTCTGAAACTGTTATTTTGAAAAGCATCCTCATGGTTAGGAGCTTTGTCAAGCCATCAGGGAGCCCTCTTGGTAAATTCTGCGCATCATTATATATAATGGATTAATATTATTTCAGAAAATGTAAATAATGCATAATGTATACAATTATTTAACAAATAACCTCATCATTTTGTTCCATTATAGACACAGCTGAATGACCTAACAATCTTTGAGCAGTGTCATCAAACATCAGGAAGCGGACATCGACGTCTGAATCATCAGTTACAAATAATATAATATAGTACCTACATTGTTTGAAAGATAATAGAAGAGTTGAGTTATTTAAACGTTACATGAATAAACATGTAATGTAGTGTTAGAATAAATGTATGATGGGACGAATCAATGTAATAAAATAAGGTGAACATTTAGCCAATCAATCAGAGAAAGTCTACATGAAATAATTCTGCTATATCTGCTATATATATTACCTAAGAAAGTCTTAACGAAATAAGTAATCTTTTCTTAACTTTATGGGACAAATCATTGTATTACCTTGCGACGATGATATCATATGAATAAATATCACCACAATTTTTGCAACTGAAAAGAGGAATCCTCTTATCGTAATCTTCATCATCAGACATAATTCTGTGCTCTAAAACTTTGACGTGCAAGGTTTGCATGCCCAATAATACCACAGCTTTGAAGTGTCAACGTCTTTGACCGTTACGCCACTACAAGTAAAACATCATTTTACGACGGCCGAAATGGTCGGTAATTCGTCGTAATAGGGCCATTACGACGGATTACCGACGATTTAAAAATCGTCGTAAACTCATCGTCGTAATAGACAAATCGTCGTAAAATCGTCGTATATTATACGACGACTTTGTTTCGTCGTAACATCGAGGCAAACAAAATCGTCGTAAATGCGTCGTACAATTTACGACGAGTTTACATCGAATTGCGTCCACTTGGTCTTCACCTAAACCGTCGTTAAGTGGTTGTTAATGATCGACGTAAGATCGTCGTAAAATATACGACGCAATAATCGTCGTAAATCAGTCGTAAAGTATTTCTTCATTGCGTCGTAAAATCGTCGTAAATCTCGGACGTATAATCGTCGTATTTGTCGTCGTATATTATAGTCGTAAAGTTGTCGTAATATGTACGACGACATTACGACGGTTTGAATAAATCTATTACGACGATTATACGACGATTTATATATATGAAAAATAAAAAAAAATTAATTGAAAATTTTTAAAAAAAAATAATTCGAATTAAAATTTAAATAAAAAAATAATTTACAATTTGAAAAATTTTAATTTACAAAAAAAACCCTACAGGTCATCTAAATCTAAATGTATATCGTCGATCCCGTCACCGGCCTCCTGGATATCGTCTTGGACGTGCTCCTTGCCGGGTCTTCGGTTTGATGGTCCCGCCGCCTGATCTCCGGCTCCGGCTGTAGGAGGGTCGACCCCGAGAGATCGGAACATCTCCGCGTCCATCTGCACCGGCGGCGGTCGAGTCCTAGTAGATGACCCGACGGCAGACGATCCTCCGAGAACCCCATCCGCCTTTAGCTTGTCCAGCTGCGCCATGAGTACCGGGTTGTCGGCTCCCATGATCTCGAAAAGACCGTAGAGCATGTCGATCTTCGTCTCGTACCGGTCGATCGTCGTCTCGTACTGGTTCCGCATCTGATCGATCTCCTGGCGGATAACCGGATCCGCCGGAGCCCGGACGTGACCAGTCGCCGTAGCTCTCGGGGTATCACGGATGGACCCCATCCCTAATACCCACCCCTTTTTCTTTGGGGCAACCTACAAACATATAAAAACATTATGGTTAGGAATATAATTAATTTAAAACTAAAGTTACATTAATTAAAAAAAGTATTCATAATTAATTACGTACCTCTTCGAAGATCTGGTCCATCTCCGCGACCGTCAGCGCCGGGGTCGATTGGACCGAGCTACCTCCGTCAGACGTTTGACGCGCCTGCTGAGTCAGCTGCGTCTGTCGCTCCTCGATCGCCGCACATGCGGCGTTGTAGATCTCCTCCGCCCGAAGATCCGTGAATTCGCCGTTACGCTTTTTATGCGTCTCGGCGAAAACCTTCGTCATCGGAGGAAGTTCTCCTCCGTTATCTTCGACCTACAAAATAAAAAAGAAAAAATTAATTAGTATCAAGAAATAAGAGTTTAATTATTAGTTGAGAAAAAAAATTTAAGATTTTTCAATGTGCTTACCATCATAAGCCGTCTTCCGGCAAAAGGAATCTGGCCGGAAGTGTGCGGGACGTTCTTCTTATTTCCCGCATCGTCAGTAGCGTTCCTGAAAAATATTTTGATTAGAATCTATTAAAAAAAGAAAAAAATAATGTAAATATTAATGAAATTAACTACGACTTACCTAGATACGGAACACTTGGCGGCGGTAGTCTGGTTGGTTGGATCCGACCAGAACTGGACAAGGCCCTGCCAGACGAACTTGGACATAGGCGGCGGCTTGGCCTTGTCGCCCTCGTCCTCTCACTTCCGTTTCCAGTCGGAAACGGTGTTGTTGAGGCGGAATTTGACCTTCTCCTTGAAGGCCGTCTCCACACGTCCGTGTGCGGATGGTTCCCAATGCCAGTTTTGCTAGGAAAAAAAAAGAAGTTAGTAATTATTGTAAAAAGATAAAATTTAAAAATAAAATTAAAGGAAAGTACTTACCGCAAAACACTTGAACCAAGTGTCAAGTGTTGCCCGATCCAGCTTCTTGTAGCTGGTATGGGGTTGTACGAAAAACCCCTTGATGATATCCGAAACGTTACGACCGACTGCATTGTCGGTCGTAAACCTAGTCAAATAAAAAAATAAATAGTTAATTAATATCAAATATATTAGACGAAAAATTAATTAATTTAAAAATATTGTTGGGAAAATTTACGTACCAATAGCTATACGGACTTCGGACCCACCCTAGTTTGTTCATGCT
>NW_006256895.1:81889-199609 GCF_000478725.1 Eutrema salsugineum | reverse complement strand
CCGTATACTGGGCATACGGTAATAGGCGGGATAGGATCATCGTGATCAGGCTCCGCCTGTGCGGGAGCCGCTGGTTCGACTGGTTGTGGTGGAGGCGGTGGTGGCTGCGGAACAACGACCGGGTTGGGAAACCGTCTGTTGTGTTCCCGAGGACTCCGGGATGGCTGAGCCGGTCGCCGAGGTAGACGGAACCGAATCGTCAGAATCGAAGAGCTGTCGGTAGTGAAATCTCTTTTTCCGAGGAGCCATATCGACAGAATCTATTAAAAGGAAAAAAAAAATTTGTTACTAATTTTATTAAAATTAACAAAATCCGGATAAATCTAAATTCCGAACCTAAATCTAAATTCCGAACCTAAATCTAAATTCCGAACCTAAATCTAAAAGAATATGTAATGAAATTAATTTAGAAAAAAAAACTTACAAGTAATGGCTGGAGAGCAGGGAGAGAAGGAGTGATTTTTTTTAGAGAGAGAAAGTATTGTAGAGAGAGAGGGGAGAAGAGAGGAATGAGCGACGAAATGGGGAGGACTCGCGTCCCTTATATAGATTTTGTGATCGTCGTAAAACCGTCGTAACATTACGACGGTTTTACGACGAATTGGTTGTATAAGAGTCGGTCCACTGCATGACACGACACGTGTCGTGATGTCATCGTCGTGAAGTCATCGTAACTTTACGATGGTTTTACGACGAGTAGTCCAAAATCGTCGTAAAACCGTCGTAACGTCTAAACTTTAATAACCTCGTACCTCGGATCAAGAGCCTATCCGGTTCAAACGTGACGACGGTTGTACGACGATTTTGGGTTTAATCGTCGTTCGACCGTCGTATAGTTACGATTATATTACGACGGTTTTACGATGTTTTTTAAAAAAGTGAGTAAACCCTAAATCTTATAAATGGGATATTGCATAAAGAAAAATGCAGAGGTTATTGTATCCTAACATATCATAAAAGGTTTACAACTTTGCATGTATGATGAATTTATGACATGAGATAGTAAAAAATGAAATTCCATAATCAAATATATAACCTTTCACTTAACATTTACGAAAACATGCACGACCTTATAAATATGTATGTTTTTTTTCAAATTTTTAATTTTGATCAGATTGATAGCATTTCATATAAAATAAGATAACCAATCAAAAACAATTGTGAAATACCTTACAACCAATAAGATATAAAAGATTCAAATTCTTGGATTTCAACATTACGACGGTTTTACGACGAACTAGTGTACTTGTCGTAAAACCGTCGTAACGTTACGATGACATTACGATGGTTCGTCGTAAAGACGTCGTAATGTCTAAACCCTATTCATTCAGGGCATTAAACCCTAGACTTAGGGTTTAGGGTTTAGACAAATCGTCGTAAAACCGTCGTAAAATTGAGTCGTCGTAAAACCGTCGTATAATCAAATTTATGCTAAGAAACTCATCGACCAAGGAGGGAACACTATGGGTCGATGAGTTTCTTAGCATAAATTATTACTGTGTTCTAAAAGTTCGATAATAACAAACATTCACTAAATGCAATGCATGAAATTCAATCAGATTCATCTTCCTCTATTACTTCATCACCATCACCGTCTTCTTCTGCCAAATCGTCATCATCGGTTTCAGCAAACTCATCATCACCTTCTTCTTCTGTATCATCGGGAAGATCTTCAAGTTGCCTGTTTCGAGGGTCTATTAAGAAAATCTCCTCATCAACATCTGGTTCAGACAGATCTACGCATGTGTCCTGTTGAAGTGGAACATCCTCAACCCCTACAATCTTGCCCCTCGGAGCCACTTTAACTACAGCTAACCATGAAATTCCTGTGGATCGAACTCTCGGGTATGGCAGAAATGTTACCTGTTCTGCTTGAGAAGCTAATATAAATGGCTCAAACCTGTTGTACCGTCGTGATTTGTTCACGTCAACAACTCCAAACTTGTTTAGACGTACCCCTCGTCCAACAGTTGGATCAAACCAATCACATTTGAAGAGAACAGTTTTCAGCCTTAACAATCCAGGATACTCTACTTCAATTATTTCTTGCAGAACTCCATAAAAATCGATTTCACCCCTCACACAAACTCCATAGTTTGTTGTCGCCCGCTTTGCACCGTGACGGTATGTGTGAAAAACATAGCCCCGAGTGAAATACATTGAGGCTGTAGTTATTTTTGCCATCGGACCTAGTAGTAACTCATGGAACCATGTTGGAAATTCATCCGGGTCATTCGGGTCCACCTAATAAGAAAAAAAATCTGCTTTGATATCTTGATTTCGATATATAGCAAATTAAAGTAGTCTTTTAATTAAAATTTTCTACGTACTTGCCCTTTTAACCACTGGGCATAGTGTTGATCTTTACGATCATTGATTTCAGTTTCAGAAACCCCAGATATGCATTCTTTAACCTCATCAACAAATGTGCTGCGAAAAACAACAAATAGTAATTAATACTGACAACTCATATAAAGATATTATTAATTAAAAATGTACCTTTCATACGATGACAACTCTTCACAATTTAACAGGATATACGTATGTGCACTGTGATAATCTTTTTCATTGGACCACCAAACATCTTTTAGTTTTCCACTAAGACGTCCGATCGGCGAGAATATGTCAGGTACACCTTCAACGGCATATGTATGGCCAACTCCTCCATCATCATATCGACGAGTTGCTCTTTTGCGTGTTCGTACTTTCGGTGCAAAATAGTATGACGTGAAGTGTGAAGTCTCTTGCGTTAAGCTTCCCGCCACAATTGAGCCTTCCACTTTAGCTAGATTTTTGGCTTTGCCTTTAAGATGCTTCATGAAACGCTCGAACGGATACATCCACCTGTACTGAACGGGTCCACCGAGCTCTGCTTCGTATGGGAGATGAACAGGAAGATGTTCCATAACATCAAAAAATGATGGTGGGAAGATCTTTTCCATATTGCACAACAAGATTGGAATATTCAATGCTAGTTGTGATATTACATAAACTGATAATGTTCGTGTACTAAGATCCCGAAAAAAAGCACCAATGCCTCCAATAGCTTCATGGACGTTTTTGGGCAAGAGTTCAGCAAATGCAAATGGAAATAATCGTTGCATAAAGACATGGCAGTCATGGATTTTCATCCCAGCAAACTTTACCCCCTTCTCAACAGATTTGGAAAGATTAGAGACATACCCATCAGGAAATTTAACGTCAGAAGAAACCCATCTGAACAGTGCTGACTTTTGATCTGCACTCAACCGAAATACAGGAACTGGTGCTTTCCCGTTTCTCAGATGCAACTCACTTCTGTTGCATAAATCAGGCAAATCCAATCTTGATTTACCATTGTCTTTTGTTCTTCCCGCTACGTTCATAATTGTATGCATGATGTTATCAAAAAAGTTTTTTTCAATGTGCATGACATCAAGATTGTGTCTGAGCAGATGATCTTTCCAATAAGGTAGTTGCCAGAAGATACTTTTCTTGTGCCAATTATGATGAACTCCATAACCTTCAGGCATATTTGTAGGAGTGTGCCAGTTTCCCCCACGAGTTACTGTTTCTTCTGCCCTCCAATGATCTATTTGCACATGTATATCAGCTCCTGTTAAATTAACGGGAGGAGGAACACGTACACTTTTGTTCTTCAAAAATAACCTCTTGTTCCTCCGATATGGATGGTTATCCGGTAAAAACCTTCGGTGACAATCAAACCAACAAGTTTTTCTACCATGTTTTAGCTGAAACGCATCAGTTCGATGAAGACAATAAGGACAAGATAGCCTCCCATGTGTAGTCCAGCCTGATAGCATACCGTAAGCGGGGAAATCGCTTATTGTCCACATAAGCACAGCCCGCATAGTAAAATTCTTCCTCGTAGAACAGTCATATGTACGAACGCCAGTATACCATAACTGATTCAACTCATGGATGAGTGGCTGAAGAAATACATCGAGAGCTCGCTTCGGATGATTTGGACCTGGAACCAAAATACTTAGGAAAAGAAATTCCCTTTGCATGCACAAATCTGGAGGAAGGTTATAAGGAGTTAGGATTACTGGCCATAATGAATATTGTCTACCAGACATACCAAATGGACTAAAACCATCAGTGCACAGACCAAGATAGACATTCCGTTTGAACTTAGCAAAATCTGGGTATACCATATTGAAGTGTTTCCATGCCTTTGCATCTGATGGATGAACAACTTCTCCATCTACTTGTGTATGTTCCGCATGCCATCTCATTGATGCAGCTGTCCTTTCAGATTGATAAAGCCGTTTTAACCTATCAGTTATAGGGAGATACCACATACGTTGGTACGGTATCCTTTTACGCCCACTAGTTTGAGGCCTGTATCTTGGTTTATGGCAAAATCGACATTCCTCCAGCTGATCATCGTCTTTCCAAAAAATCATACAATTGTCAACACATACATCTATCATCTCAGAAGGTAGACCAAGACTAAAAATCAACTTCTGAATTTCGTAGTATGTTCCCGCTGCCAAGTTATCCTCCGGTAGATACTCCTTCAGAAGATCAGCCCAATCATCCATGCAAACCTCAGCCAGGTTATGATCTGTTTTAATTGACATCATCCTAGCTGCCAACGATAATTTAGACAAGCCTTCTCTACATCCTTCGTAGATTGGCTGATTAGCATTGTCTAACAAATCATAAAATCGTTTGGCATCTACATTAGGTTCCTCAACAGCATTACCCGTATGCGTTTCATGAAATGCATCAGTCACCATTTCGTGCATCCTATCATGATCTACACTTTGGTCATATTGATACTGATTAGGCTGATGACCATAATTCGATTCATCAATATCAACATGACTTTGGTAATTACTACTACTACCAGCATTCCCATGAGTATTACTGCCATATCCTTCTCCATGTAGATACCAAACAAAATATTGCGGCATAAACCCTCTATTTAATAAATGCGTCCACACGGTTTTGGTTAGTGTATACCTCGTATTCTTGCATTTCAAACAAGGACAAAACATCTTCCCACTATCTTTCGTTCTCTCCATATTTGTAGCCTGATACATAAATATTTCTAACCCGTTCTTGAATTCTTCTGTCAACGCCCCATCTGAATCTTTACGCATATACATCCAACTTCTTAGCTCGTATATAGACATCTTGAAAATAAACTCAAAATAATATCTCTTTTTATTGATTAGACAATAACTATATATAGGTGGTCTCTTGTGTCACGTCTAGCCACGTGAATGAAGTAAATTAACCTTATAATATTATTACTTCTTTGATTCAAAGTAATATCTTAATTCGGGTTTTCAGCAATGGACAACCCAATATATAAGGATTTACAACACTATACTAAAATTTAAGAGACCTACAATGGGTCTCCAAGATGAAGATGCTCTTATGTTTGAATGATGATGTGTTGTGATTGAATGAAGGAATGAAGATCTATTTATAGGAAAATTTCGGGCTTTACATCGCTTTTACGACGACTTTTTACGACGGTTTTACATTCATTAAGCATATTACGACAAGTTTACGACGATTTTGCGATAATCTACAATTGTTAGGTACACATGTTTTAAATGTTTTTCACCTAACTCCTTTTTCGACGTACAATCGTCGTAATATGTACATCGAAACAAAGTCGTCGTAAAGTCGTCGCAAAATTACGACGAATATACGACGACTTTACATTTACTAGCAAATCTCTCGTTATCGATGTATAATCGTCGTGATTCGTCGTAAATTGTACGTCGAGTTTACGACGATTTTTTTATACGACGGTTTTACGACGGTTTTTAAATTAGACGTAAAATCGTCGTAAAATCGTCGCAAATTTACGACGATTTCAAATCCGTCGTAATGGACCGTCGGAAAATCATTGTTTTCTTGTAGTGCGCATGTTACAATCTTTCCAGGCTATAACAAAACCATTAATATGTATATAGTTAAATGTAAATATATTTATACCATTTTCAAAATATATAGCTCATACCACTTTTGTATCATGAATTCCAGCTATCGTCCGCCTCCTATTTTTCACACCTAAAAATTCTTCACGGTAGTCAATAGCACCACCCCAAAAAGTCGAATAACTCTGTTCAGCATGCACACTCATTTGATTGTTTTTTGGCAACCTACAAAAACGTAAACAATAATTATATAAATAAAATATTATTAAAATGATATTAAAATTGTCACATAACATACTTTTCTCTGAAGTCTTTCAAGATCTTGACGTCAGGATCAAACAAAATTTTGGTGGAGTTGAAAGTGTTTGATATTGAAATGTCACATATACTCGAAAAACATAAAATAAGAATAATTAACAAACTAATCCAAACCCAATCTCTACAAACTGTGTATATATGAATAGGGGATATAGTGATCTAAATTTTGTACTCTTTTATACAGACAAATCACATTACACACACAACAATAGCAGCCATATGTTTGTCAGTGTACTCAACAGTTACTTTTGCATATTGTCCCCATAGTGTACATTTCAGTTGGACATCGCTTCAGCAGTAAACATATTAGCGTTACATTGTTAAAATATTGTTATGTTTATTTTGGTATGATATCATAACTACTTACTTAGTATCCCGGAGTGTTATCATCAATTTCTCGCTGATCACACTTTTTTCTTTAGTTTTTATAACTTCCATACTCCCAACGGTGATAATTTGTCCAATGACATCTTCAAGAAAAAATATTTGTATACAATGATAAATATGTACATTATAATATAAATTTCATAATCAAGATGATGACATACCGATGAGGACGTTTTTGTCGAGTTTGTCTTCCTTGATTGACTTGAAATCAGACAAATATTTCTCTGGCAAATCTAATGGAAAATCATTAATCTCCTTAGCACGGGTTGTCCTGCACAAAGCGATCTTGTATATGGTAATGGAGTCGTCCTAAAATCACCATAATATTCTTTAATTATGAAGCAATTAATAGAAAGTGATTTTCCTTTTATAAGGATCCCTTTATGTTTTGCGATCAATTCTTCATCAAGAATAGCGTGAATCCTAGTGCACTGTTAATCACACGTAAATAGTATTACTATATAATCTATAGATTACTTAAAATAACAATAAGAAAAATACATAAGATCGCATACAAACCTCTTCGTCAACCAATACTATATCTATAACAAAGCCAAACTGCCTGTTCTTGACTTTCCAAAGTGAAAATATAGTAGCTCTAACTTTCTGAATTTCACTTGATTGATCTAATTTGGCAAATGGAACTATAGCAGCCGAATGTCTGTGGACTAAAACCATTTTAGTGAATGAGAATGGTAGAGTTTTAGGGTTTACGATAGGTGGTATATATAGGGAGAGGAAGTCAATGAGAACATTTTAAAATTGATGTTTGGCGGGATTGAAATTATTTTGAAAAAGAGAATAAAATGAAGAATATGGATATTCGAAATGTGCGTAGAAGTAGGTATTGTTGCGGAAATATTTGAGAATCAATATATTCAAATTGATTTAATTGCCAAAATTGATGTATAGTATTAAAATGTAACATAAATTCTTGTTTCTTTTTGAAAAATTAAGATTTCTGTATATTTTGTTACATTAACTCCGGTAAATCCTGCTAATAGTTAATGTAATCTTCCATTTTGGGAAAAAATTCTATTTTCTTATGCGGAAAAGTTTTTAGAAACCAGAATTTTAATAATATAAATGGCTTGTATGACGTATAGGGCCAAATGGTGTTTTTAAAACACAAATAATTGGACCGGGTAGGGTATAAAAATCCACGTGTTTATCTGTTTATGATTTTCTCTTTTTTTGTTTTTGTTTTAATCAGAAAAACTTGGACATAAATTATACATCAGCATCAGCATCCAATGAAATTGCGTAGAGCTAGCGCCCTTGCCATGTCACATTTGACGTGGAATAAACGTCATCATTGACGTTGGCAAGAGAGTTTTTCTAAGCCAATCAAATTATAACAAATCGGATGTTTTCATTAAACTATATTCTCATTTAATATATAGAATGAATAAAAAAAGAAACAAAATCTATGAGTACAATATAAAACAAGATCTATGGGTACAATATGTACATTAAATAGAACAATATCAGAATAATAGACCGTCTATATATACATATTCAGAAGGATAAAAACGTCTGAAAGTATACCTTTTTGTTATTTACTTAATTTTTCTAAAAACATGGCTATATTCTCAACTAATTAATTCTAAAGAAAACAAACAAATTTGTTATTTTTGTGTTCACTTGCGAAGATTCTATAAAGGTATTTGTACAATATATAAAAAACAATTAACCACCTTTTATTTTTATATATATTTTTTTCAAAATTTCGATTCAATGAATCTATACTATATAAAAGTAGCTGTTTGGGGCTCCTTAGCCTATCCACATCAGCATATTAAAACTCTGAGGAGAGGATGCCATGTCATCACTGCAACTCACGTTAAAAAATTCTTAATAAAAACCCCAATAAGAATATAAATCAGCAGGCTAAAAAAATGTACCCGTATAAAACGCTGAAGGAAAAACGCCAAGCCCAAATAGCTTTCTATAAACCAACCACAAAATTAAATCCAAATTTTGATAGGCCTTGAAAAATTAACAAGGCCCAGTCGTTTAAAACCCAACACGACAAGTTAATTTTAGATATTGAGAATATCCACCGTCATCTTCTTTCTTCACTTCTTCTTCGCATAGTCATCGTGCTCTTCTTTGTTCAATTCTTTTCCGCATCTTAATCGACATAACTCCCCTGACACCCTTTAAAAACCGAAGACCTCCACTTTCTCATCTTAATTCCTCACTCAATTACTCTAATTGATTGACATTAATGGCTAACCCCACAACTCCTCTCTCAGAAGCTTATAAAGGTCACTTTCCTACAAATCTCACCATCCACAAACACGTCTGCAATCACTCTACCAAATTTGATCATGGCATCTCAATCTCTCCGTCTCTCTGCCCAGCAAAAGAGTTTCCACCTTCTCAACAAAATTGAAGGTGATTTCTGCAACCATGAAATCATTGCTCGGTTGGTTCATTTTTAGGAGGCCATAAATTTCAAAAAAGGAAACATACTCATAGGTCTTCAACTACTGCTCATCGACTCCGAGGTATGTGAACAACCCATTTTTAAGTCAAAAATGTCACACCAAAACCTTTACCTAATCAAATCTATACATTCAAACATAGTTCAAGGTTTCATCCCAGCAAACCGTATGTTCCGCTACGAAGACAACCTCCAGACGAACTCAATTTACAGGTTGAACAAGTTCATGGTCACCGATTGCAAAGCCCTTTACAAAGTCTCTGACCACCAGAAAAGCATTCTCTTCATCGACCAGACGGCGCAACAACGACCTTTGGTGAGAAGCTTTGCGAGCAAGTTGACGAAAGGCTAGACTGTTATGACATATGTGTTATCCCATGTAAGAACATGGATGTAATGAAAATGTGAAAGAGAGTGTGCAAAACAAAGGTATTTCTTTTCTTTTATAAAAAAAATTGGCATATAAATTCCAGTTTTGGTGGTGAATTCAGTGTTTAGTGGGTGCCTCCTTTAGATGAGGAAGGTAAAGAGACAGCGGATGAGGCCTCCACAAAGAAAAGCAAGAAGAAGAAGGCAAAGGTGAAGAAGAAGAGGAATATGGAGACGGCATATGAGAATGCAAAATCAGAGAAGAAGAAGAGAAAAGCTGGAGGAGGCGAGGTGACTGATGGTCACCATAAGAGAAAAAGTCTAAGAGTTAGGATGATGACAAATATGAACAAACCCTGTATTCTATACTTTTGAGCTAAATGTTTTATTTTTGCTAGCAACGGTCGGGTACTTTCTGTTTTGTTCTGAAAACGATTTGGTAACATCAGAACATAAGTTTATCCATCATTTTTTACGCTATTTTGTTTATGTGTTACATGTTTGATTGTTTTTTTCTCGGATTTTAAAGATACATCAGTGGCACACAAAAATATAAAACGTTACACGTTAAAAACTAAAGGTAATTTAATCCGAAAAAACAAAAGATGTAAAAAAAAAGTGATTCGGTGTATATATGATGACATTGAAGTAGTAAAAGAGTAAGACGTCTAACAAGATAGCTCCATGCTATGAGCATAGGTAACAACAAACCATTTATATGGTTGTAATACTAAAGAGGAAATGACATCCTCTACTTTATTTTGTGTAAAGAATCTGGATTACAAAATTTATACGGAATCATACGTGAGTACGCACAAATAAGGACACATGTTAATTAAGTCCAGAACAAAACATGAAAAATAAACAATTCAGAGCTAATCGTCAAGATTCTTGGTGTATTGTTGGAGATTTTAAATGGTAAAAAACTCTTGAGAAACAAATTCAGGACAACAATTATGAATATATGATTTAAGCTTAAAAGTTAAAAGATTGGAAATAAATTAGACAATTTCGTTTGGGTTGAAATTCTAAGTTATGATGGATTTTAAGGACTAATAGCCTAAATGCTGAATAGATTAATGATCTTTTGTTATGCATGAGAAGTATTCAAAAGACATTGCAAGAATAAGATCATACTTAAAAAAAAAAGAATGTAATTATGTTTTCAAGTCGGTGATTATATGTTTGATAAGTGATTTTATTTGGTATATGCAATTTCAAATTGTTTTCAACCCAAAAAAAATAAAATATATAGATATTGAATATAATTGTAAAAACAATTTAAGTTGATAATAACAAATGATAACAATAATTTCAACAAATCTCAAATTTCTGCTTACAATAGTTTTAAACTTTCAAATAAGTAAATTTCTTAAGTGAAATCACCAAATTTATTTTGATGTATTATCATTTGTTTGAATTTATAAAATATATTAAAAACATACAATAAATCGTTTAATAAATTGTATATTGTTTGTACAAAATCAATAAAAACACCGCGTTGTATTAATGACCCAACATTACAAGATACAACTTTTTGTTCAAAAAATGTTTAACCTTTGCCTCGTCAAGAACTCATTTGCTTGTTGAAAACTGTAATCATTCAATCAAGTACACTAGCAAGGAGGTCTCTCAAAATCTGGATTCAAGGGTTGATTCTACAAAGTATATTCGTGTATGTATAGCTCGAAAAAATAACGAAAAGCTTTCGAAACCTGCACATTCACAGAAAAAGAACACAACAAAGATTCATGTTTCAGTTCTTACCGTTCTTTACATTCATCATGGCCAGAGCAAGAACACAGATCACATTTTGGGAAAAGATACATACCAAACCCATTGGCTTAAATGTTGTGCCATTGCTTCGAAGCTTTTCCAAGGCTGCTCGTTTATAATGATTAGTTTACTCGGATGTCTTTTGGCAGACAAAATTGACAGCCAGTCGACGGGTCCACAATACTTGCGAAAGATTTTAAGGCTTACCTTATGTACAAAACCATGTAGACATTTTAGCTGAATCGAGTTCATAATCAATTGGAGCTTGAAGATACTTTTTAGTTCAAAGAAAAAAAAGAGAGTAAAGCTTACAAGTTTTTCCCAAGCTTTGATATTTCTTTCTGTTCTAATCTTGAGGAACTTTCTGCATATACAACACAGTGATGAGGAAAGATTTTGCGGTTTCATTACTCAGGGATTAAAAGAGTCTTAACGTACAATACTCCATGGTGCACATCACGGTGATTGCTATGACCCGAAACACCATAATTATCGAATGTTATGATCTAAAATCAAGTGGGAAAATACTTGAAGTATATATCTTGATTAGTGTCTTTAACAAGGCTTCAGGAGTCAAGTCATACCGTGTGAATATCATGATTAGTGACGGCTTCATCGATGATTTCCGTTAACAAATCATGACTCCATACTTGCCCAAAACCATCCTGAGAGAGAATATAATATACTCAGAGCCGTTAAATGAGATGGTGAATGAAAAGATACACATGTGCTGGGGAAGTTTAATCACTAACCTGTAAATTTGGATGGTCCAGAATCTTTAACTGTTGAAGAGGAACCTGCGTCACGTTCGAGATATATTAGCAAACACGTTCTTCACTGCAATAACAAAAAAACTTCTTTCTTTGACAAATTGGATTTACCCTGAGCACTGCACAAGCCTGATGCAGCTCATCTTTCCTAATGCTTCCCATACCATCGTCATTACCTGAAACAAATAAATTCATCTTTATAGTCCAAAATGAAATTCCAAAACTTTGTAAAGGAAAGTAATACACCAATCTAGAAAGTATGATAAGGCATATTATTACCAGTGGAGAAGCATAATATGTGAAGGTTGTAGGCATTGGTAGTTAAGTAGTTTATTGTTGGAGAAAAGAACCTGTCGAGAATGGCAAAGACTAATTTCTCAGCAAAAGACAAATAAACTAATCTTGACATTTCCAACAACAGCCAGAGAGATGCGTTCTTAAATATTACATTGACTCATCATCAGGATGTGCGATGACGAACAGCACATTTTTCTTGTGAGGGGTTATACCTGAAGCCCAAGCGACAAAGAGATATCAAGTTCTGCATAAAAGTAAGCGTTAAAAGAAAGAAGTAATTGACCGGTGATAAACATCTTCCCGCTACTTGCCATCATCAAGAATTGCAGCTTTGAAACTAAATGTTGCTCCAAAGAAAATTTTGCAAAGAGAAGCGACCCAGATAACAATTAGCGAAAGAGCAACCACAAACCATGCCATCTGACAACATGAATGATACGTAATCAGTATATTCGGCGGAAAGAGAGATCTCAGGTGAAAACCACAAAAGAACAAATGAAACAATATCTTTAAAAAAAAATGAAACAAAAACCGATCAAGTCCAACAGATATAGTCAAGTATTTCTGGATGAATTCAATTCATCCAAATTAAGAAATGGTATAAATCAATGTGAGTTTCTAGAGCACATAGCTTTTGTATAAGATGACTTAACTCATTTCAGATGAGCACATCAGAGACTTGTTAAACATTATGAAATAGAATGACCCTCCATGAAAAAACCAAAAATTGTAAACTTCACTCCTAAAAAGGGAATAAGGACTTTTCAATCCAGTAAAATTACAAGAAGTTTGTAGAAGAAATCTGATGTCAAGAAGGTAATTTTCAATCTCTATAATACATTTTCTTTAATATACTCATGACCAGATGGTCGCTAATACTATGTATTCTGGTATGAGATTGGTGGTTGCAGGTAACGAAGTGCGATAATGAAACTCACATTTTTGTTTGAGGAGATAAGCAAAGACCTTTAACCAGGACTTAAATGTTTTACATGATTTCTGCCGCTAAGAATTAACTTGGCAATATATTTGTAGAATGTTTTGTTGCCGCTAGAAATGGTTCTATGCGGGAATTCTTGTAACTAGAAATGGTTCTATGCGGGAAGTTAAGTAGGAAAGAAAGTTGAACAATTTACTAAGAACAAATGCGCATCATATAAGCTAGAGCCTACATGTCTTCTATGAGGTTACTCCTCATTTCTCAGCTCGAGAACCCAAAAGAGAAAGAAAAACACTCTCTTTATAGTATAGGTGACTAACCACTTGAGCAGCTATTTTGGAAGCAACAGCTTCAATCTTCTCATAGTATTCATTCACCTTAGTCTTTGTAACCCTGGAAAAGAGATCAGAAGAGAAGATAAGCAATTCAACTCAAATCTCTAACACTTGATCATAGAAAGAGATAACCAAAATCGAGATATCAACCCAGTAATCTATGAAATGCTGGATCATTCAGAGAGAGTAGTAACCTGGGAAGACCTTCATGTGTCTTCTCTTCCGACAGTTGTTCTAATTGTTCCCTCAGAGTAGCAACATACTGCAAATGTTTACATAAAAGTTGGTTTGAGGATATAAGCACAATAACAGAAGGAGATTACAAAAACTAATATAGTGTGTACATGAAGAAGATCCAGAAGACGTACATGCATAAGCTTTGACTGATTTTGTTGATTAGGTGCAGCGGAAAGCAATCTCCTTAAATTAATCTCTGTTTTGCTGATTGCCATCATCACAGATCTGACAAAAGAATTCAACATTCAGATCCAACTAAGAGACCACACCAGAAATGAAACAAAAACTCAGTTCGATGATCCAAAGAGACAGGAAACGATCGATTCAAAAAAATCATCAATATCGTATCGAATCGAATACTTGATTTCGCGAAAACATAAAATTGAACAGTACTCATTTCAAGAAACAGATTGAAAGAAAAAAAAAAACTCAGACCTTGTTCAGAACGGAGAGGAGAAAAGTAATTGAATTCCTTCAATTTCTCCGAATTTCAATTCATTCAGACAATTCGTCAAACATCTTTGAGGCAAAGAAAAATTCGAGACGAAGGAATTTGAGTAAACGTATTTTTTATTTGCAAGAATAACATATATCTGCTTTATGGCTTTGGTCTGCCTAAACTGGTGGTTTTTTTTTTAAATAACCAAAATCATAAATACCCAAACCATATGTGGTAAGAACGGGACATTCACACTCATATGAATAAAATTATTGAAAAAGGATTATCCATGTTTCTACTAGGCTACAAAAATAAGTTCCGACAAAATCAATCAAATGGTACATTACATCACTCTATCTGACATTACAACTTCTCCATTACAATAAATGTCATGGCAAATGTAAACAACTTTCCAACCATCGATGTTTCTTTACGTGGATACCACGCATCACCGTGCAGCCACGCGAAAGCCTAAAACCGGAACTCAACCACCATCTTCAAACGTTGTTCATCATATTTCTGTGTAACACCTGAAAGGAATCATGATGCACTACAACATATATATATGGAATCTTGATTGGTGAAACAAATATTTTAATGTTAACGCAAGAAATATCTGACAGTAACAAAGTCAAAGTGACTCACTTCACACCTGGTGCAAGATGGTGTAAGATAGTCAGAACGATCTTCAAGCTTGCTTGGAAATGAGTAAATTCTGCTGACACAAGAACAATAGACGAGAGAAACGAGATCATCAGATTGGATTAGATTACAACAACAATATATTACGAACGAAACTATATTGAGTATCTCATCAGTAACCTCATTGGATTTAGACTACCTTAAAATATATAGACAAAACAAAGTATACATATTCAAGTTTCATGAGGAAATTAATGTTTGTCCAAAACATTTAATAACATTGTTTGAAGAAGTTTTATTATATGAGATTCAAATTGAATAAATATTAACCGTGTATTTCAAGAAATATACTTCACGTTCATCAAAATATACACTAATTTATGTGCTTATATATATGATGTTTATATAATGATATTTTTGGGAGCTTTGGATGCGTATTATTTACTTTAAAAGTGAACATAAGAGAACTTTTTTCATACGAAAGATAACATATTCGGAGTGGTTACCAAAAAAATCTTATAGGTGATATTTGTTGTGTTTAAGGTATCTATGAACACCTAGTATATTTGAAGGACTCAAACCTATGACTCTTACAACGTCTGCTTATATATAACATGGACTCAGATCCATCAACAACTAGATTCAAGTAAAGATAATGCCCAATATTGGCTCTAATAAATTCCATATTAAATAGTCTATATATTTTTGTTCTATAATTCCATATAAATGGCCTATATATTTTTACTTGAAGAGAACTTTTTTCATATGAAGATAACATATTCAGAGTGGTTACCAACATATTCTGAAAAATTCATCTTCTGAATGTTCCTCATGATCTTAGTCCTCGTCTTTAGGATCCTGCTCAGCGTTCTCTTGTTGTATTTCTCCTCACACCACAGAACAAACCACCCAAAAATCGTCGGAATCTCACTGGAGAGATCGAAGATCGTGTGACTTAGGGCTTTTGAAAATTTCTCAAATGTTTTTTGGGTCAACTGGTTCAATACGGAGGACCAGGAAACCCTTTATTGGTGGTTTACTAAAAAAAATGTTTTGAACCATGAAATAAAGGATATTTCAAAAAATTTCAAATGAAAAATGAAACATGAAACATGTTGAAAAAATATAATGAAAACTATTTACTATTAATATAATTGATATATTTATTATTTTGCTTGACATCAATTTAAAAAACGATTTACTTCTAACATCACTTAAAATTGATGCTAATTGGTTGTAATGGCTATCTGCGATCCAGATTTGGAGCCTCCAAATCTCTTTGGAAAAGTCTGAAAGATCAAATTGGTTTTCAAGTTTCCTTCCAAAATTATCATTACCAAGAGCTGAGTAAACAAAAAGTATAGTTGAAGAAGTTTAACACAAATGTTTTATACAGAAAGGAAATCATAAATACCCAAATCATCTGTGGCAAGAACCGGACATTCATCACACAGGTATGAATAAAATTATTGAAATGGATTATCCATGTTTCGACTAAGCTACAAAAATAAATAGGGACGAAAATTCATCAAATGGTCCATTATATCACTCTATCTGGCACTACAACTTCTCCATTAGAATACATGTCTTTTGAAGACCTAACTTTGCTACAAGATACTTGCTAGCCATGTTAGTACAAGAGCCACCATCTATGATGAGACTACATACCTTGTTTCCAATGCTACATCTTGTATGAAAGTGATATGTCTATATTTTACATCATTTAGAGTGCATTTTAGAGTCCTCATTATGTGTTTTCCCCATGTAAATTGAGTCTTTAGGCATGAAAATAGGATTTAGGGCTTGCATTAGGTCCCAAAGAGTTTTGCATGTTTTGAAGTCCTTATCAGGTGCTTTGGGAGTCATTTGGAGCCTAAGAAGAGGAGCAGAGAAGAAGACGGTGAAGAAAAAGGTCAAAAATGGTGAAAACCGCTTGGAGGAATTTCTCGGCCAAATCGCGTACCGGACGGACAGAAACCTCGGCCAAAATCCTTACCGATCGTTCAACCTCGACCAAAAAGCTTACCGATCGCTCAGCACCGACCAAAGTCCGTACCGATCGACCAAAGTCAGCCTGGGTCGAAGATCAGGTGTAAATACCGCGGGTTGAGTTTTTGGCCGAGGCGAAGGAATTTTTACGACCAAAAAGCTTACCGCGGTACACAGCCCTCGGCCATTTTCCTTACCGCGGGAAGCTTTTCTCGACCAAAATTTGTCCTTGTCCGCGCGTTTCAAAGATCAGCAATCCGGGGAACCTTCCGGTCCGAACCAGTTGGCGGGGTCTTCAGCAAAGTTGGAGAAAATCAAACAAAGATCCCAGAACAGTTGGAATCATCCAATTCGGACCAGTGGGGAGAAAGATACAGCTTCCGGAAATGCACCAACATTACGCGCATCCGAGAACCGAACGGTGGAGTACAAAGATCACGGCGGACGGAACCTTTCCGGACCGAACCAGCTTTCCCGGTCTTCATCAAAGTTTGAGATCTTTGAAAGACCTTTTCAGAACGGTTGGGATCGCTAAATTCGGACGAGTGGTTTGAAAGATAAAGTCTCCGGAGTTCACATCGGTCCAAACAGCTTATTTCCCGGTGATTCCAATGCGGTTCAAAGATGTGAAATCCAGGAAGCCTTCCACTTCCCAAGCTCCGACGGTTTCTTCACCAAAGTTCGAGCTTATTGAGTCATCTTGACTATGGAACTGGTCTCAGAGCATTTGGAGTCGTGGGTTGAAAGTTACTGTTTCCGGGAGGTGACATGGTCGATACGAACCCAAATATGTTGCGGTACGCGCTAAGTGTTTTCTCAGGGCTCGACATCATTACCTCGACATCGGCCAAGTCAAGGCTCATATTTTGGGAGTATTCTGAACTAGGCCTCGTGCTGACGCCTCGGCACGTTGGAATCAAGGCATGCACACGTAAAAAAATGAAGCTGGAAACGACTAAGTGTTGAACGTGCACCTCGGCGCAATGACCTCGGCGTGCATGCCGGCCCCTGTTCGCTCAAACCCCTCGACTACCAAGCGCCTCGGCATTTCATGCCGAGGTCCATTGTCACGAACCCAGAATCAAGAACAAAGCTGCCCAAGAACACACACATGAAGATGGATCGAAGACTAGGGTTCATGCATGTTCTTGACGTGTTCTTCACGAGATCTTCATTTGGATCTGGACTCACGTGCACTCCTCGACATGAAGACCTCGGCTTCACTCTCCGACACACCGTGACACTCACCCATCAACCCAAGAACGCGGTTCAGTACCCGGTTTGTTCCGAGCTGACCCGCAACACTTTACCTTTGCTATATATACATTTTGAGACTAAAAACCTAATCATCTTATCTCTTATCTGTTTTTGGCTTTAAGAACTTACCTCTTTTGTGAAACTTGATCAGTCTAATCCGATATCTCGTTTTTGCATCAGAAATCTTGTTCTTTCTTTATTTTCTTTTGTCATCTATCATTAAACTCCTCATCATGACTAGCTACACGTCTTGCAAAAGACTTAGTGAGCTCGTTATGATTAGTGAGTAGTCGTTTAAGCGGCTTTAGACGAGTAGATTAGGGTGCTTTCAAGGTAGATTAGTGGGTTTAGGTGTCTAGTCTTGCATGTTTCATTCTTTAACCGACGAGATCTCTAGGCTGGATCCAAGCACATCACTTGAGGTTCAGATCTGAGACATATCTCGCATCAAAAGTGTTTGTAGAAATGTCTGAACCACTCGGTTATGGGTTTAAGAGTCTTTCATCGCGAGAGTGATAGTTTGTTCTCTTAAATGACATTTTTGAACTGATTCTTATTGCTGATTGATTCGACGCTTCTCAAAAGACATTTTTGGTATGAAGGAGGATCAATTTAGATGCTTAATACTTTCATGAGAAGATTAACATGCCTTGAGTTCAAAGTTAAATGAAACCGCTTGATGTTTTGATTCATTAACCCACTAGTTGAACTTGGAAGCACCCGAGTCAAGTATCTCGTCTAAAGTCTCTTGCTTTATTACATATTATCATCATCTGAATCGCTTAGTTATTATTTGCATCTTGTCTCTGTTTAGATCTAATCATTTGCTTTACCTTTCATGCTTAGTCGTTTGTTACGTAGCTTAGTTCAAAACCTTCACCTTTTGTCTTGACTTAAATGAACAAACATCATAGTCTAGTGTCTCGTTGACTTGTCTGGATTGATACCTCTTTGTACTACTTCGACAAAGGGGATTGATAGCCCTGAGACCTAAAAAACCATATCTATCAATTGGCGCCGTTGCCAACTTGTCGGAGCATTAGTCTTTTGTTTGTTCTTGAGTTCAAGATTTTACCTTTCTTTGTTTTACTAACTTCCTTGCAAGTTCTTGTGTTGCTTTCAGGTGCATGAAAACCAGGTCTCGGAGCACAGAACCGCCTCTACCGTACGACGACAACATCAACCGGATTGAGAGGCGAGCTCGCGAGAGGGAACGGCATTTTGAAAGGCTTGGAATGGCAGAACAGCAAAGGATCGAGCAACAGGCTCAAGAAACCGAGCACCAGGCTCATGCTAATCAGGCGCAGGCAGGCAGGAATGAACAACAAGCTTATGTTAACCAACAACAGGCTCAGAGGAACGAAAGGCTTGCTCAGCAAAACCAACAACAAGCTAATAGAAACGAGCAACAAGCCCACCATGTTCATCCGCCACCGCCACAAGCTCAGAGACAACCTCATCCGGTCTTTGTTGGAGAGAACGACCGAGCTAATGCGCACCAATACCGAGCTGGGATTCAAGCTCCACCAGTTCAAAATAACAACTTTGAAGTTAAAGCTTCCCTCCTCAACATGGTGCAGAACTCAAAGTTCCACGGTCTAGCCGGAGAAGACCCTCTTGAGCATCTAGATCAGTTTGATCGGGTTTGCGACCTAACTAAGATCAATGGTGTCTCGGAAGATAGCTTCAAGCTACGCTTGTTCCCATTCAGCCTCGGTGATAAAGCTCACCAGTGGGAAAAGAACCTCCCGAGGGGTTCTATACAAACCTGGGAGCAGTGTAAACTGGCGTTCTTATCAAAGTTCTTTTCCACATCACGCACGGCTAAGCTCAGAAACCAGATCTCAAGCTTCACGCAGCACAATAACGAGAGCTTTAGCGAGGCTTGGGAACGGTTTAGAAGTTACACTAACCAATGCCCACACCACGGCTTCTCAGAGGCATCCCTCTTGAGTACTTTATACCGAGGTGCCCTCCCCAAGATCCGAAACCAACTAGATACAGCTTCAAATGGAAATTTTCTTGGGAAAGAGATCAATGCGGCAATGGAACTAGTCGAGAACCTAGCCATGTCTAATGATACTTATGGCGACGACTTTGATAGAGTAAACCGTACAGAGGGCTCTGGTGAAGAACAGCGTATGCAAAAGGATATCAGAGAGCTTCAGAGCAAGCTTGACAAAGTTCTGATGGCGACACAAAAGCCAATACACTTTGTAGGCGAGTTTGATGAGCAAGGGCCAAGTTTTGATAATGTAAACGAAGACGGTCTAACTCAAGAGGAGCTGAACTACATAGGGAATCAGCAGAGGTATCAGCGGTTCAACAACTACAACAGTAACCCAAACCTCTCATACAGAAACCCGAATGTAGCTAACCCTCACGATCAAGTGTACCCTGCTCCGCAACAACACCAAAGCTACGCTCAAAAGGCTCCTTATCAGAATACCTTCCAGCCAAAGCAACAGTTTAGTGGGCAACAGCACGGCTACACTCAGCAGAATCAAGCGACTCCGGGTAACAACTTCACCAGCCAACCGCAACATCACAAGTTTCCACCAGGGTTCAATCCGCTGCCGATGGGTAATCAGCAACAGAATCAGAGAACGGGTCAGAATCAGATGGGAAACGACGTCTGTGGGATATTACAGCAACTGTTACAGGGTCAGCAGAGAGTTGAGAGCCAGCACGCGACAATGCAGCAAGACATTAGAGAGCTTAAGCAAAATCAAGCCTCTACATCATCCCGAGGCCCGGCTTTACCAGGTAAACCGGAGCCAAACCCCAAGGAGTATGTGAACGCCATTACATTGAGGAGTGGTAAAGAACTACAAGCCCCAACGCCTAAGACTACGCTCATTGAGGCCAATGAGCAATCAGAGGGGGAGGCAGCCTCAGGTGATGCGTGTAAAGAAGCGGATTTTGAGAAAGAACCGATCAAGGACAACGGAAAAGAGGTGGAAAAGACAACTGAGCTCGAAAAGCCATACGTTCCACCACCACCTTACCAACCCAAGATACCGTTCCCAGGGCGTTTCAAGAAGAAAATCTTAGACAAAGCCAAAGCGGTCTTTGAGAAACACTTGGAGAACACGCAACTCACCTTACCCATTATAGATGCTTTCTTAGCTATAGCACAGCTTGGGAAGTTTCTAAAGGATGCGATCCTCAACAAGACAAAGGAGCTCCAGGGTATGGTAATACTGAGCCATGAATGCAGCGCCATAATACAAAGGAGGTCTATACCAAGGAAGCTATCCGATCCGGGCAGCTTTACCCTACCGTGTGCTTTAGGTCACTTGAAGTTCTCAAACTGCTTGTGTGATCTAGGAGCTTCTGTGAGCCTAATGCCATACACGGTGGCGAAGAGATTGGGATACAAGAGTTACAAGCCGGCCAAGATCTCTCTCATACTAGCTGATAGATCGGTTCGCTTACCGGTGGGTTTGCTTGAGGATTTACCTTTAAGGATCGGTGAGATAGAAATCCCCACGGACTTCATAGTTCTTGAGATGGACGAGGAACCATTGGACCCTATCATCTTGGGCCGACCGTTCCTAGCGACCGCAGGAGCCATTATAGATGTGAGAGGAGGAATGATTGAACTACACATCGGTTCCGAGCATATGAAGTTCAATGTGAAAGAGATGATGAAGAAACCGACTATTGGAGGTCAGGTTTTCTATGTGGAAGTGATGGAGGAGCTAGCTGATGAGCTCCTGGCAGAGTTGAACGCAGAGGATCCGTTACAAGTGGTCCTTACACGTGAACAAAGCGAGCACGGGTACTTGAACGAGGAAAGCGAGGTATACAAGCAACTATTGGACCAACCGAAGGAACTTGGAGCTGAGGCTAGGTTTTTGGCACTCAGGAAGAGTGGCCTTGACATCTTAGACAGCGAGGGGTCCATGGGAACAGAGGAGACACCTCGGGATATCATGGCCGTGGCAACTCATATCGAGGCCGATGATAATCCGCGCGAGAACAAGGAAAAAGCCGAGGAAGCTGTTCCGGGCCAATGTAGCTTTGATACCGATTGGAATGAGGCAGACGCTCCCCCTGTTGAGCTCAAGCCTCTACCAACAGGGCTCAGGTATGCGTTCTTAGGCTTGAACTCCACTTTCCCTGTGATCATAAACGATAGTTTGCTTGAACATGAAGAACGTGCATTGCTTAATGAAATCAAGAAATTCAGGAGAGCAATAGGGTATTCCTTGGCCGACATAAGAGGAATCTCTCCTGATATATGCACTCACCGGATCCACCTGGAGGACCAAGCCATGTCCTCTATTGAGCACCAACGTCGCCTTAACCCGAACCTCAAAGAGGTGGTTAAGAAGGAGATACTAAAGCTCCTTGAGGCAGGGATCATATATCCAATCTCTGACTCTCGGTGGGTATCTCCTGTGCACGTTGTGCCCAAGAAAGGTGGTATCACGGTGGTAAAAAATGATAAGGATGAACTCATAGCCCAAAGAACTATAACCGGCCATCGCATGTGCATTGACTATAGGAAATTGAATTCTGCATCAAGAAAAGATCATTTCCCTTTACCATTCATTGATCAAATGCTTGAACGGTTAGCCAATCATCCTTATTTCTGTTTTCTCGATGGATACTCTGGATTCTTCCAAATACCAATAGATCCAAGAGACCAAGAGAAAACAACATTCACTTGCCCTTACGGCACTTATGCTTATAGGAGAATGCCTTTCGGTTTGTGTAATGCACCGGCCACTTTTCAAAGATGTATGATGCACATTTTCTCTGATCTAATTGAAGAGAAAGTCGAGGTGTTTATGGATGATTTCTCCGTATACAGCTCCTCTTTTTCCGAATGTCTTGCTAATCTTTCTCAGGTTCTAAAGAGATGTGAGGAGCATAGGCTTGTATTGAATTGGGAGAAGTGTCATTTCATGGTACAAGAAGGTATTGTCTTGGGGCACAAGGTATCAGAGAAGGGTATTGAGGTGGACAAGGCCAAAATCGAGGTAATGGTGAACCTACAAGCTCCGAATTCTGTAAAAGGGATAAGAAGCTTTCTTGGGCACGCTGGGTTCTATAGGCGGTTCATTAAGGATTTCTCCAAGATAGCTAGGCCTTTAACTAGGCTATTGTGCAAAGAGGTGGAGTTTATCTTTGATGAAGAGTGTGAGGAAGCGTTTAAGAGGATCAAGGAGGCTTTGATCAGTGCACCAATTGTACAAGCTCCCGATTGGTCTTTACCATTCGAAGTGATGACTGATGCATCTGACTATGCCGTGGGAGCTGTCTTGGGGCAGAAGAAAGATAAGAAACTCCATGTGATTTACTATGCCAGCCGCACCTTGGACTCAGCTCAAGAAAAGTATGCAACCACCGAGAAGGAAATGCTTGCCATTGTGTTTGCATTTGACAAATTCAGGAGTTATCTAGTGGGATCAAAAGTCACGGTTTACACAGATCACGCGGCCTTGAGGTACTTGATGTCTAAGAAGGACGCTAAGCCGAGACTTTTGAGATGGGTCCTATTGCTCCAAGAATTCGACATAGAAATACTTGACAAGAAGGGCATTGAAAACGGGGCCGCAGATCATCTCTCAAGGCTGAGGATTGAAGAAAAGGTCCCCATAGACGATGCTTTACCTGAGGAACATCTCATGCTGGTACGGTCTTACTTAGAGGTGGAAGAGGCCAACACGATCAAGGAAAGAAGCCTCCCATGGTTCGCGGATCTTGTGAACTACCTGTCTTGCGGTTTAGAGCCACCGGATCTTGATGCCTATCAGAGGAAAAAGTTCTTTAGAGATGTGATGAGATATCATTGGGATGAGCCGTATCTTTACGTGCTTAACAAGGACCATCTCTATAGGCGATGCTTGGCCGAAGAAGAGATTCATCCGGTGCTACAAGAATGCCACGGTTCAGCGTACGGTGGTCACTTAGGTGCATTCAAGACGGTTGCCAAAGTTTTGCAAAGCGGCTTCTGGTGGCCGACTATGTTCAAGGACGCTCAAGATGTGGTATCGAGATGCGAGGCTTGTCAAAGGCACGGTAACATATCCAAGAGGAATGAGATGCCCCAAAACCCAATCTTTGAAGTCGAGGTCTTCGACTGTTGGGGCATTGACTTCATGGGTCCCTTTGTGAATTCATACGGAAATCAGTACATCCTTGTCGCGGTGGACTATGTGAGTAAGTGGGTCGAGGCTGTTGCATCCCCAACCAACGATTCAAAAGTGGTGGTAAAGCTTTTCAAAAGTATCATTTTCCCACGGTTTGGAGTTCCAAGAGTAGTAATCAGTGATGGGGGAAGCCACTTTATCAATAAGACTCTTGAGAGTCTTTTAAGGAAGCATGGGGTAAAGCACAAGGTGGCCACACCTTATCATCCGCAGACTAGTGGTCAAGTGGAGGTTTCTAACCGACAGATAAAGGCTATTTTGGAGAGGACCGTGAGCTCATCTAGAAAGGATTGGAGCAAGAAACTTGATGATGCTTTGTGGGCTTACAGAACCGCGTACAAGACCCCCATTGGAACCTCACCGTTTAACTTGCTCTATGGGAAAAGCTGTCATCTACCGGTTGAGTTGGAATACAAAGCATTGTGGGCAGTGAAACTTCTTAACTTTGACATCAAGACTGCACAAGAGAAGAGGGTTTTACAACTTCATGAGCTTGAGGAAATCCGGTTAGATGCTTTTGAGAGCTCTAAGATCTACAAAGAAAGGACTAAAGCGCTTCATGACAAGAAGATACACAAGAGAGAGTTCAAAGAAGGGGACCAAGTTCTGTTGTTTAACTCGAGGCTTAAGCTATTCCCTGGGAAGTTGAGATCCAGATGGTCCGGTCCATTCGAAATTCTTGAAGTAAGGCCTTATGGAGCAGTTGTTCTAAAAGGAAAAGATGGACAAGGCTTTGTGGTAAACGGTCAGAGGGTAAAGCACTACCTGGCATCAGAAACAAGAGAGGGAGCTACCTCAGTTCCTCTTCTTGAACCAGAATCAGCCTGAAAAGGTATGAAAAGTCAAACTTAGTGACGTTAAACAAAGTGCTCTTGGGAGACACCCCAAGCTTATCCTTGTAAATATTTCGTTTTTCATCTTCTTTTTCTTTTTACTTGAAGCTTTTTGAAGGGTTTGTTAAGTGTTTCAGGAGTTAAGAGGTGAATCTTGATGATGAGAGTAAGAAAAGGCTTGAAAAAGACACGGCCTGATGGTTTAAGTTCTAGAGCATACATAGCCTCGGTATCGACCCTCGGCATGATGCCCTCGTGGTGGAGCGTGCCGAGGTGCCCGGCTTCAAGAATGATCAAAAACATGAACACTTGGGACACTTGAGTCAAAGAAGAGGGTTTGCGCGACCTGGGGGAAACACTTGATGGCCGCGGAGAAATTCTGGTTAACTTGAGCTCATGACACTCGGCTTGATGCCCTTGGGGTGGAACAAGTCGAGGCCGCTCAAGAAAACACGAGAAAAATCACTCTAGTCCGTACGGCCCACGTCATCCCCCTTGTCGCGCCATTTGGAAGCCTTTGCGCGGTAATTTGAATTTAAACGCCCGGTCAAAGCTGTTTTGGCGCGGGTCAACGGTCTCAGCTAGAGGAGAAGGGGGGACCAGTCCCACTACAGTCCAAGCGCCAGCTGGAAAGCGCGACACCGCCCATACCAGCCTCCATCCCGAGCCATTAACCGAGAGTTCGCCTTCTTCTCTCTTTTCTCTGCATTTCACGAACATATCTCTCTCATTTCTCATCCATTTCTTGTGATTCCAAGCGTTCTAGACTCGTTAGGGTGTTGTCTATTCATCATAAGCATTCCATTAAACTTGAATCTTGGATTCCCAAAGGTATTTGCATCTTAAAGAACTCATCTTTTTCCTTCATTCTTTGCGAGCTTTATTGTTTGTGAAATGTGGAATCGATTCTTTTAGAACATGTCGGCCTTTGGGAACAATTTTAAAAATTCCATCAAGATAGATAACATAAGAAAAACCGGTCTTTTCTCTGAAAATCACTTGTTCTTGAGTTTTTAAAATTCTTGAGAAAATGCGCTTGGAATCGGTCTTAATGATGCTTTGAGATGTTGAGCTAAACTGTTCAGATATCGTGTCTTTCCTTGCTTATTCTGGCTTGTTTTTACTTCCTTTGATGTTTGGAAAAAGCTATAACCCTGGTCTTGTTAGAGAAAAAGCTCTGTTCTTGCTATCTTTAGAGACATGTGCTTGTTGATGTACATGATTCTAACGGTCTCTTTGAGGATCTGCCTTGCAGATGACCGGCGACCGAGCTGTTCCCACTCATGAGACGAACAAAAACGAAGTCCAGAGGAGGATTACAAAAGGGAAAGCCGTGGCCTCGGCCCACCAATGCGCAAGTGCACCAAGGCCATACCTAACAAGCCTCAGAACGAGAACGGCCCGGCCGGAGGTGAGAATGAAGAAGAACGGCACGCTGAGAGAAGGATGGGGGCAGGCTGATATCATTTTGATCCATACGTGTGGGGTGAGCCTGAATACCACACCAAGAAGCTGTATTTGCGAGTGAACACTCTCCAAAAGTGGTGTAAGTGGCAAGACAAGACCATTCATGCCTTGGTGGACTGTGTAAGGCACCTGAAGAAGAAGGTCAAGCAGCTCACACGGCCATCTTCTCCGGACAAGAACTCGGGGACCTCAACCACACCAATTACACAAGAGGAGGTTGGGGAAAGCTCAAACGCAAGGAACCCGGAGTTTCCACCAGGCAAAGAGGATTGGATCGACCCTGCCTTGGCATTCTTACCTGAACCCTCGGATAGCAGCCCACCACGTCAGTCCACACCTTCCTGCTCAACATCAAATCCCTCGTACTACTTGGGATCAGACCTCTCCGACTAAGGTATCGACTTCAAACTCTTGTACATATGCATCTTGTATATATCATATCGCATTCGTTTAGTTTGTCTTTTTACTTCTCTCACACGCTTTTATAACACACGGGAGTGTGTTATTTAAGTGTGGGGGAGGAGCTTTGTGTTTTCTGATCTTGTTTCCTTTGTTCTTATTTGACTTTTGCATTCTTGAGTCTCATTTAGCTTTGTACATATGATAAAACCGCATCATTAACATTCTAGTTGCATCTCGCATTCTAAGATCGAGTCTAGTTGCATCATTTAGGACTGCATCAGTGCAAGGAGAAATGATAGATTTTTTTCCTAGAGAGTAAATCACTTGAGAACTTGAACTAAATATGCTTGTGAAACTCATTCTGTGCTTGTAAAGCTTGAAACGATTTGAATCTGAGAAGCAAGTCTAAATTACACTCAACTCTAACTAAGTGATAACCCTGAACTTGAATTATAAATATCTTTTGATGCATTGCTTGAATTGGCTTGTGGATACCGATATACATACTTGAGCTAGAATCATTGTTTTTACCACCCTCTTTCCTTAGCTCAAGTAGCTGAATCCACATCATGGATCAGTTCCCTCACCTTGGACCCAACTTTCTTTTCGAGCCAATGTTTGTGTGTGAATTGTAAGGCCACCTTGGACCGAACTTAGCAGAAAGTGTTAGGTTTAGAGCGACAAGGGCATGTCTCATTGAGTGCTATGTTCCAACATCAAGGAACTAAGAGTATTGGCGAGAAATAAGTGTGGGGGAAAAGATCTATTGGTGAGTGGAAAAAGGTGAGCTGAGAGAAAAAGAGAGTGTGGAGATAGCTAGGGGAATGAAAGAAAAAGAATCGAGTCTTGAATTTGAAAAGAAGAGCTCTATTGTTCTAAAAAGAAAAGTATAGTCTCTGAAATGAAAAGAAGCCAAAAAGGCTCAAGTGTTCTAAAAGGAAAAGAAAAGAGGCTAATCGCTGTAAAAGAAAAGAGCTGTTTGAATAAGTAAACACCAAGACTTGGAAATCAAAACAAAAGTGAGTCCCCTAGTGAAAAGAAAGCAATTGAGAGAGTGAGGATCTTGAGAGGGTGAGCAAGTGAGAAAAGCTTTTGAGTGGAGTGTGGGGTGTGATGAGTCCTGCCCTTGTATGCATCGGTTGCTTTTTACCTTTAGCATTCTGCCAAAGTTTGGTCGTTCATTGAGTGATCCCATTGTTGCATCGCACCCGCTTGAATATTGATGAGATCATTTTTTATCTCATAACCTTACCCTAGCCAAGCCAGCCTATTTGAACATTGCATCATTTGATTCACTGGTTACTAGCTTAATGAATGTGAAAGAGTTGAATGTGATAATGACTTTTGGAGATTCCGTGCTTTAGTTGGAAAATGTCCGAGTATAGCTTTACATTGCATATCTGAGCAAGAATCCTAGTCCTCTTTGTGATCACTTCTCTCTAAAAAGGAAATATGAGCTCCATCTGCATTACAACCTCTTCTTCTCATTTGTTCTCTTCGCTTGAGGACAAGCAAAGGACAAGTGTGGGGGAGTTGATATGTCTATATTTTACATCATTTAGAGTGCATTTTAGAGTCCTCATTATGTGTTTTCCCCATGTAAATTGAGTCTTTAGGCATGAAAATAGGATTTAGGGCTTGCATTAGATCCCAAAGAGTTTTGCATGTTTTGAAGTCCTTATCAGGTGCTTTGGGAGTCATTTGGAGCCTAAGAAGAGGAGCAGAGAAGAAGACGGTGAAGAAAAAGGTCAAAATGGTGAAAACCGCTTGGAGGAATTTCTCGGCCAAATCGCGTACCGGACGGACAGAAACCTCGGCCAAAATCCTTACCGATCGTTCAACCTCGACCAAAAAGCTTACCGATCGCTCAGCACCGACCAAAGTCCGTACCGATCGACCAAAGTCAGCCTGGGTCGAAGATCAGGTGTAAATACCGCGGGTTGAGTTTTTGGCCGAGGCGAAGGAATTTTTACGACCAAAAAGCTTACCGCGGTACACAGTCCTCGGCCATTTTCTATACCGCGGGAAGCTTTTCTCGACCAAAATTTGTCCTTGTCCGCGCGTTTCAAAGATCAGCAATCCGGGGAACCTTCCGGTCCGAACCAGTTGGCGGGGTCTTCAGCAAAGTTGGAGAAAATCAAACAAAGATCCCAGAACAGTTGGAATCATCCAATTCGGACCAGTGGGGAGAAAGATACAGCTTCCGGAAGATGCACCAACATTACGCGCATCCGAGAACCGAACGGTGGAGTACAAAGATCACGGCGGACGGAACCTTTCCGGACCGAACCAGCTTTCCCGGTCTTCATCAAAGTTTGAGATCTTTGAAAGACCTTTTCAGAACGGTTGGGATCGCTAAATTCGGACGAGTGGTTTGAAAGATAAAGTCTCCGGAGTTCACATCGGTCCAAACAGCTTATTTCCCGGTGATTCCAATGCGGTTCAAAGATGTGAAATCCAGGAAGCCTTCCACTTCCCAAGCTCCGACGGTTTCTTCACCAAAGTTCGATCTTATTGAGTCATCTTGACTATGGAACTGGTCTCAGAGCATTTGGAGTCGTGGGTTGAAAGTTACTGTTTCCGGGAGGTGACATGGTCGATACGAACCCAAATATGTTGCGGTACGCGCTAAGTGTTTTCTCAGGGCTCGGCATCGTTACCTCGACATCGGCCAAGTCAAGGCTCATATTTTGGGAGTATTCTGAACTAGGCCTCGTGCTGACGCCTCGGCACGTTGGAATCAAGGCATGCACACGTAAAAAAATGAAGCTGGAAACGACTAAGTGTTGAACGTGCACCTCGGCGCAATGACCTCGGCGTGCATGCCGGCCCCTGTTCGCTCAAACCCCTCGACTACCAAGCGCCTCGGCATTTCATGCCGAGGTCCATTGTCACGAACCCAGAATCAAGAACAAAGCTGTCCAAGAACACACACATGAAGATGGATCGAAGACTAGGGTTCATGCATGTTCTTGACGTGTTCTTCACGAGATCTTCATTTGGATCTGGACTCACGTGCACTCCTCGACATGAAGACCTCGGCTTCACTCTCCGACACACCGTGGCACTCACCCATCAACCCAAGAACGCGGTTCAGTACCCGGTTTGTTCCGAGCTGACCCGCAACACTTTACCTTTGCTATATATACATTTTGAGACTAAAAACCTAATCATCTTATCTCTTATCTGTTTTTGGCTTTAAGAACTTACCTCTTTTGTGAAACTTGATCAGTCTAATCCGATATCTCGTTTTTGCATCAGAAATCTTGTTCTTTCTTTATTTTCTTTTGTCATCTATCATTAAACTCCTCATCATGACTAGCTACACGTCTTGCAAAAGACTTAGTGAGCTCGTTATGATTAGTGAGTAGTCGTTTAAGCGGCTTTAGACGAGTAGATTAGGGTGCTTTCAAGGTAGATTAGTGGGTTTAGGTGTCTAGTCTTGCATGTTTCATTCTTTAACCGACGAGATCTCTAGGCTGGATCCAAGCACATCACTTGAGGTTCAGATCTGAGACATATCTCGCATCAAAAGTGTTTGTAGAAATGTCTGAACCACTCGGTTATGGGTTTAAGAGTCTTTCATCGCGAGAGTGATAGTTTGTTCTCTTAAATGACATTTTTGAACTGATTCTTATTGCTGATTGATTCGACGCTTCTCAAAAGACATTTTTGGTATGAAGGAGGATCAATTTAGATGCTTAATACTTTCATGAGAAGATTAACATGCCTTGAGTTCAAAGTTAAATGAAACCGCTTGATGTTTTGATTCATTAACCCACTAGTTGAACTTGGAAGCACCCGAGTCAAGTATCTCGTCTAAAGTCTCTTGCTTTATTACATATTATCATCATCTGAATCGCTTAGTTATTATTTGCATCCTGTCTCTGTTTAGATCTAATCATTTGCTTTACCTTTCATGCTTAGTCGTTTGTTACGTAGCTTAGTTCAAAACCTTCACCTTTTGTCTTGACTTAAATGAACAAACATCATAGTCTAGTGTCTCGTTGACTTGTCTGGATTGATACCTCTTTGTACTACTTCGACAAAGGGGATTGATAGCCCTGAGACCTAAAAAGTCTTATCTATCACACGCAAAAGCCTAACAAGGTGTAGCGGATCTAGAAATTTTTTTGAGTGTGGGCATATTAAAAAAATTGTTTTTAGAGGGATTCGAACCAGTGGATAAAGTTTTTGATGCCAATTAAGCTGTGAAATCTTCATTAAATTGTATGTAAATAATTGTATTTGTGTAAAATTTACGGGGGGGCAGCTGCCCCCACCTTACATAACCTAGATCCGCACACCGGGACTCAACCATGCAGCCAGGGCCAATAGCCACGTCAGGCCCAATCAAACATCGTTTTCCAATCTCTGTTGTTTCATCCACAAGAACATTCCCTAAAATGTGTACATGGACCAGTGGCTAGCTTTAAAGGCGATTATTTTCCTCAAAGAGTCTAAATAAAGTCTTAGACCGGTGATGTAGTCTTTGTGGTTGACCAATGTGACGCACCATCGCTTAGAGCTTTCCCGCTTTGGTGATCTTAAGGGAATATCTCTTTCTCGATTGAAGTCGGTCTTAGCTCAGATACGATCAAGACCAACAGAACAACAGAATTTATATTTTAAACTAGCTTCATTTAACTCGCGTTCTCTACAAGCATCTTCATTGTACCTTCTGATGTTGGTCTTTTTTTACATTTTTTTTTCAAAAGCATTATCACGCATGCATGTTCTTCCAACTCCAGCCATTTCACTTACCCTTACCACCATCTTCAAACGTCGTTCATCATATTTTTGTGCAAAACACCTGAAATGAATCATGATGCACTACAATATATATATGGAATCTTAATTGATGAAACAAATATTTTAATGTAAACGCGAAGAAGATCTGACAGTAACAAAGTCAGAGTGACTCACTTCACACCTGGTGCAAGAAAGTGTAAGATAGTCAGAACGATCTTCACGCTCGCTTGGTAACGAGTGAGTTCTTCTGATACAAGAACAATAGACGAGAGAAACGAGATCATCAGATTGGATTAGATTTTTTTTTGCTAACTTGTAAATATCATATAAAATGAAAGTTGGGTGTTACAAAAGTACAGCCCCTATACATGAAACTTTGGCAAAAAAGAAAGTAAAAAACAAGGCAACAGATTGATTTTAACCCACAGAAGATTTCGAAACACTTAGTGAAGCCACCGCTGCATTAAGTTTCCAAAATGCTTGCGTTGTCTTCTCGCTGTGATGGTGTTCTTGATCTGCCTATCAATTCCCTTGAAAAGAATAGCAGCAGTGGTAGCCTGATTTGTAAATATTCTGGTATTCCTCTGGATCCAGATGGAATAGCAAATCGCTTGACCCACCAGTTTGCGCAGAGTCGACGGAGCTTGTATTAGATTACAACAACAATATATTACGAACGAAACAATATTTTGAGTATCTCATTAGTAACCTCATTGGATTTAGACTACCTTAAAATACATAGATCAAACAAAGTATACATATTCGCTTCATGAGGAAATTAATGTTTGTCCAAAACATTTAATAACATTGTTTGAAGAAGAATTATTATATGAGATTCAAATTTAATAAATATTAACTGGTAAATGAAGAAATATACTTCACGTTCATCAAAATATACACTAATATGTGTGCTTATATATGATGTTATAATGATAGTTTCGAGAGCTTTGGATGCTTCTTATATACTTTCAAAGTGAACAAAAGAGAAATTTTTCATAGGAAGACAAGCAATTAGAGTGTTTAAATTTCAAGCTTTGATCTTATCTGCCATTGAATTTGTCATATAACAGATATGATAAAAATTAATATATAATAGAAATGACAAACATTTACAGCAAGTGTCACTACGTCATTGCAAAACAGAAATGACTAGCATTTTGCCCAACTCATTTTTTTAATAAAAGAGTTTGGAATCAGTACCTTCTCTTTCACAGCTTCCTCCCTGTCTGAGTTTTGCTATTGTTTCTGTGACAAGCTGGTTGCTGCACCAGTTACATTTCAACGACGTTGTGTTAACAGAGCTAAACTGAGAATTTGAAATTTGCGATTTTGATGGACCAAGCTATGTACTTTCTGATACTTACTGTATGATGCTGTACAATTTCAGGTTGCAAAAGAAGCTTCTGATATGGTTCTTGCAGATGATAACTTCAGTACTATCATCTCAGCTCAACAAGTGGTTGTCTCCATTCAAACTGAGAGGTGACTATAAGTATAATCAGTAGAAAGACAAGCAGGATCGGCTTCGACATTGCTATTTTTCCAGTTGTTTAAAACACCTGTTCCCAAAACAATCAAGAAGAATTAGCCCAATTCATAATCCTATACACCAGAGACCCAGAATCAAAACTGCAAAGCAAATTTTAAAATAAAGCAATTTCTTTAGATAAATCTGCAACTAATAGAGTCAAGTAAATAGCATATTAAGAGCTATAGGGCAAAGAGAGACAACGACGCATCGACCTCTAAAAAAGCAAAATTTCCATTTTTAACTTCTAACCCTTTCCTCTACATACACACTAGCGAAGACCCAACAAGGCGATATAGATGATTACGAACTTACAGATCGAATTTGATCAGACGAATAGCCAAACTTCATGATCGACCTCTCTAGGGTTTTTCGTCGGGGTCGTAAATGCAGAAATTTATCGAGATTTTCTCAAAATCGATTCGAGATCAGATATTTTTGAAGGCGGAATTGTAAACACCATACAAGTCCTAGATGAGTGTTTAGTAGAGCGATCAAAGGAGATGATGCAAAGCTGAGGTTTAATCTGATGAAGATATGAATGCAAAATTGTTTTCTTTGTAAATGAAGGATTAATGTTTCAGGTAACCCCCACAATTGTTTTTTGTCTGCTAAAAAAGACCACATCTCTTGTTCTTGTTAGTAGTTTTAGCTTTCATTTTGAAAATGTCATTCAAACACCCCTCAGTTCTCTCGTATATAAAACCAGGCCAAAGAAAATAAATCCAAAATTAGAAAACAAGCCAATTAATTTTAAAAAATACTCTCAATGTTTGATAATACCAGTTTTTTTCTTTTTTTCTGGTAGTGATACCAGTTTTTTTTCTTTCAAAAAATAAGATCTTCTTACATTTCTATGCAATCTTTTTATTTAAGTGTGACTAATTGTATTTTTGATGAAAAGTAATTTTTTTAATCTTTATGCTTCTATTTAAACCAACCAATTTATATTATGAAATGGAGTATTATTAGGTAGAAACTTCAGTCCAATTACAAACAAAATGTTCATTAATTTCTACACCAAAAGATATAAAATTTTTTTTTTGGATATCTAAACAGTTAGGATATCCAAAGAAAAAGTATGAAGTTTGATTCTCAGAAAATACAATTTACCAGATTAATGGAGGGACACTCATACAAATTTACAAAGTAAAAAATAAAATTGTATGTCAAAGCTCGTGAGTATAGTACATATATAAAGTAATAAGCTGGCACATACCTCTTTCTTAGATGGAATGTCATGTTCTCTTAAGTGATGATTTGTCCACGCCTCAGTCTCCGTCTTTCTGAGACTTCTCGATCCCACCATGTGAGCGCATTCTTCGTGAGTTGTGCTACTGCTAGAGACACTTTCTTGGCCTCTGAATATTGGTAGTAATCAAAGATATGATCCATTCTTCTTTTCCAGTCTAGGTAAGCCTCATGATTACCTTTTCCAGCAAAGGCTGGTGGAGTAAGTGATAACACCCGATTTTGACCACTTTTGACCATTGATTTCAAATGCTTTTTTCAAAGGTTTTAATTAGTTTTAAAAACTTTTATTATGATTTCCATGTATTTGTATTTTCAAGGCTCTTTTCAGAAAACTTAGGAAATATGATGACAAAATAGAAGAAATTTACATTTTTAGCTCAGAGTCAGACCGTCAGAAGTTCAGCCTCAAATGAAGACTTTCTCACTGTCTGATCCAACTCAAATTAGGAGACAAATAAGAGGAGACAACCAGCTTTCCATAGCACTTTACATCACAAAGTTCAAACGGTGCAATAAAAAAATACATGGAGAACAAGTTGACCTAGTTCACCAGTCCCGAAAGACTCTCACCCGTGTGGGAAACACATGTTTTACCTGTCCTGGAAGAATCTCACCCCGGTGGACCTTAGGACGAGCCATAAGGCCCAACATCAAAGCCCACTTCGTCATTTCTCTTCAGAGAAGCCCTAAATGAGACCTGGAAGACCTTAAGACTTATAAATACATTGTTTAGCAGCCCTAAATGGGTGTGTGCTCCTGTAATGAGATTTTGAACCACCAAACTCTGTTTTTTAGGGTTAGACGATGGAGATGGGGATTCTTCTCCAGATCCATTGTTCTTTCTCCTTTCTATCTTATTAACTTTTCTGTTTCATTCTTTTGCATTCTTCTGTCTTTCATCATTCAATGCATCATATAGATGAGTCCCAGAGAGTCAAGTTGTTTGAAGATATCAACAAGCATATATATCGATTAGGATTTCATTGTTCCTAGCCATATTCTGATCTCATCTCTTCTAAATTATTCATAAAGCATGAGAGTAGACTCATGACCTATTCTCTGAGCCTAGGATCGATCAGAGCCATGAGAGTGCTATATCAGATCATCGGTACCTAGCTTCAGAAGAACATAGTCGCTATAGGAGTCGAGAGCTACCTATAGAGAAGATGTGAGCAGACGAATTCAATGTCTAATGCATAATCTTAAGTTTAGCATGAGAGCGAGAGTTAATTTATAGATCTAAGAGACTAGTTGATTAAGGTGACGATATTTTGTTAATCATATATATGTCTATTCTTGTTCAATGCAGATTCCCAGAAACAGATGAATATAAATCGCCCGGAAGCTAATTGGAAATGCCATCATACATCAATTAGAGTAAACCGGAGAAATCTAAATTGTCACCTATGAGTTTAAGAGTCTTTAGTTTGAGTCGATATGCTTTAGATGTTCTTTTAACAAATTCATCTTTCATTGCATTTCTTTTGAGTACTAGATTAGGTTTGTTTTAGGATCTTAACCAAAAACCCCAAATCTTTTATTGGTTTATGAGTTTGCTTACTTCCCAGTTTGTTGTTTCTCGCAGATTAGACATCCTCCCTGTGGATCGACACCCTAAGTCCTATAACGTACATCTGTGCACTTGCAGACACTAGGGTTTTATAAAATTAAAATTTTTGGAGGACCAACGGGCTTGATAAAAAATAACCCTAGGCCCGCAAGCCCATCAGTAAGCTTAAGGTCTTTGTTGCCATATCTCTCGTCTTCTATATATCTCTCGGCTTCTTTCCCTTCTACGGCGCTGAGGTTGGTCTAGACCGTGATTATTTTTCCTCCTTTGTTGTTGATTTGGGTCGGGTGGTTGATCTTCGTCGAGGCCTGGCAGGTCTTCATCAGATTCTTCCTCACCATAGTCATGTTGTTGCCTTGGTTGCTCCCTTGGTTGGTTTCCATTGTTGTTGGGTGGAGCTTGTGGTGGCAATCGTTGCTCCATGAGGTTGAGATGATCACTAAGGCTTCTCATATCGTCTAGTAGCTGTTGCATGGCATCCGGTAGTTGAGCGGCGTTGTCTCCCATGGTTGGTGTCTGCGTACAAGGACAGACAAGGGATCAAGTGCAAAAGGGTTCTTAGTAGAATAATAAAGGATAAAAAGGTGCAAGGGAAATTCGATGCTAAAAGAAATTGGCTATGTATTTTTTTTTTGATGTTAAAAGAAACGAGATAATAAGATGTAAACTTTTCTTTTCTATTTTTTTTTATACGGGATTATGAGACTTTCCTTTTTCGGCTAATTAGGTTTTCTCGATGGCTACTCGTTCTAGCAACGAGCAGCAACGAAACGATGCTAGGATTGGTGCTAAGGAAATCGATTCTAGAGATGTGGATGAATGCTTAAGACTATATGCTATGAATGTAGGCGGATGACATAGAAACTCTTCTTTTTTTTTTAATGAGTATGCGACAAGAAACTAAATGCAAAAGATGTAACCTAAAGGTATGAAAGGATAAAACCTGGTTTGGAACCTTTCGGCTCTGATACCAGATGATATAGGCATGGGCCTATGGGTAGTGATGGATCCTTGTTGCTGGTTGTGTAACTCTCTCAACAAGAAGAATAGATGACTTCGAGGTGGAAGTGGATGGGACTTGATCAGCTGGTTGTGTAACTCTCTCTGATTAAGTCAAGAGATGGAATGGATTGATGCACACAGTGAAAAGGAAGGTCACAAGAAGGCTCTATGGACTGAACTCTGATAAGACCGGCAAGGGATGGATCAAACACCAGCTCTCAAGAGAAGAATCAAACACCAACTCTAAGACGAATTCAAAGAATCCAAAGACAAGTCTATTGCTTGAAGAAGTGCGTTATTTTATTGATGCTAGCGTAAAAATACAGGGCTGCTTATAAGGGACTTTATAAGAGAGTCTGACGCTGCTTTGCCCTTCCTGGGGACCTGAAGCAAATACAATAAATGACACAAATTCTGGGACTCTAAAGAAGCGAGTACAGACTCATGCAATAAGTAGAGAAATTAATATTCTAAAACTTAAAACTATGAATAGAACCTGTAAAACAAACCAAAGACAGAAAACCAAGTTAGGCAAGTAAATAATTGTATTCATTAGCTTACCTTGGTGGATTGGACGGCTATGATGGTCTTAGGTTGGCGTGATGATGATGCTGAACAGGGACACTTCCTTGTTGGGTCAGAGAAGTGGCAATTCAGTTGTTGGGCCGTCTTGTATAATATAGGCTTCTTCTTCATTAGACTCTTCCGGGCTTCTTGATAACACTAGATTTTGACCATTTTTATGGATCACTTTAATATCTTTTACAGGTGTTTTTACTCCATTTTCAAAGGTTTTCAAAGGATTTCTATGTTTCCGGGTTTTAAAAGACTTTTCAGGTAATTTGGGATAAAGAGGCACAAAATGGAACAAAAAGACTCGTTTGGATAAATGCAGACCGTCAGAACTCTCATAGAGAGACGAAGACCTTCTCACCATCTGATCACCCCCAAAATTGGACAACTTATAGAAGAATCAACCAGCTTTCAAATGCACTTGGTTTGGAGACATTTCAACGGTTGGATCTCAAGATATTCCATTAGCCCCGGAGCTACTCGAAGTCGGCCAGCAAGTCACGCGACCGCGGCCAACAACCTATTTCCCGCGGTCAGAAGCTTCCCGACCGCGGCCAACCAACCAATCCCCGCGGTCACGACACACCCGACCGCGGAAATCAAGCTCCGAATCAAAGCCCATGTATCTGAAGCCCAAAGTCATTCTCAGCCTCAATTCCGGAACCCTAGAGACCATGGAGTATTGGAGACTATAAATACATGTCATTTAGGTCGTTTTTAGAGAGAACCCTTCATAATTTACATAAACCCTTTTTCTTTAGCCGTTTTTATGAGATTTTTGTAGAAGATTGTTCAAGTCCGAGTTCTTCAATAGAGAAGCTTTCTTTATCTCTTTTCTTTACTGTTTTTCATTACTTTTATTAAAACCGATGATGATGTCGACCTCAGCCATGTCTGAGTAGATCCCGAGTTGGGCTTAGGGTTCCCGAAAGGGGCTCTCATAATCAATTAAGACATCTAGGTTTATAGATCTGGGATTTCGACTTGTTCTCTGTTTATTCTTGTTCTTATTGCATGTATGCTTGATTGATCACCTAGTATCTGATCTAGATAGTTAGTGTTGCAAAATTTTTCATTAAGTATCAGCCCTAGAATGAAACAGGTGATTTTTCCGTAGGAGTGGAAACCTACCTGCGGCGAGATCGTGAGTATTGACGAGTCTTGTGCAGCTCTTGCGTTCTCTCCCTTCCAGGGCCAGAGTGGAAACCTACTGGTCAGGGTTGCGAGAAACAGTTGGTTATGATCACGACAGTGATGTAGTCATACCACCGTACTCTAGCTCTAGAACCCATATATCGTTATCCGTCAATCCCAATTTATCTACCCTAGTGTTAAAACCGATTATGATCCCTTAGAGTTCCCAAAAGCTCAGCGTTTTTAGCCATAGTTTACAATTCCATCGATTTTTATTTGCTTACTTAAACCTGCATTTCAATTCCCTTAGTTCGATATTTTACTTGCTTTACTAGTCTTTCATTCGATATTTTACTTGCTTTATTAGCCTTTCATTCGATTTCTATACTTGCTTTCTAGGATAGATTTAGTTGCTTTCTTTTGTTTTAGTTTAATTCGTGATAAACAACCCCTCTTTAAAACCAATCTAGTCTAGGCATAAAGTTAAAAACCGTAGAAGAATACCAGGCACACAAATCTCTGTGGATTCGATCCCTAAATACTACAACTGATTAGCTGTGCACTTGCGGCTTTCATTTGTTTTGTTAAGGGTAAAACTTGTTCCCTCACGCAGTTGACACGACATCACTTCTTTCTTGGACCATGGCCTTAAAGCTTGGGTACAAAGAGTCTTCTTGCTCGTGGATACTAAGTAAAGCTTCAATGGCTTGATTAAACTCCTCACTCAAGACTCTAGTTCCTGATCTTGTTCTCGGTCCTTGTCTCACGGCTGGTATAGGTGGTGCTTGTGGTTTCATGCCTTCATCAATATAGTCCTTTGTTCTTTGCAGGTATCATTGTTCTTTGCAAGTATCACATGAAATTTCTGGCTATTTTCCAAAGGTCTAAACCTGGATTACTTAAGTATCTTCCCAAAACTCTAACAATGTACTCTAAATCAGGATGCTTATGATCTGCTCAAAGTTATCTTCCCTAGAGCTACACTGCATGAGCACATATATGTTATTGTAGTATATAGAGGTCGAACCACAGAGACTCGAGGTCGCACAATAAGCTTTATAGGTTCTAATTAAGCTAAGTGAAATCAACAAAATAGAAATCCTTAGTGCAATAAAAGAGTTTTGAATCCGATGAGAAAGGGTTAGGCTTAGGGTGTTTCACAAGAAATCAGAGAATGCAAATCAATCAATCAGTCATGATTCAGATTTACCGCAGTTCATGAACTCAAATCACTAAATTATAATTAGCCAATTTTCACTGCAAGAATTATCTAAGTTAAAAACATAGAATTTCAAATTTTTTTGCAAATCCTAAAGACTAAACAAGTATTAAGTCCAAGTTTGATTTGTTCACAAAATAACTAAATCAAATTTCTTTGCAGATTTTTAATTTGCTCACCCTAGGTTCTATCAGATAATCAACCACACTTTCATTTCAAATCAGTTAAATTAAGATCTAAGTTCCATGTGATCAGTAAAAAATTAGATTTAAGAAACAACCTATGGCATCAGATTATGAATCCTAACATACCAGTTAACCTAACATTCAAAGAGTTCCTTTATAAGAACCCAAAACCTAACAAACGGACTACTCAGACATGAAGATTGAAACAATAAACATGATTGAATAGATTGTAGTAAAGAATAATAGGTTTAATAAACAGGGTTTCAAAATCTTCTCTCTAATAAACAGAGTCTTATGGTTGTCTTCCCAAAAGCTCTCTCAAAATCTCTCTTATCCAAGTATGAAAGAAAAATCAAAAGGTAATTCAAAACAAGTGGCTGAAAAACCTAAATAAAAGCTAAAACATGAGTGGGGATTTCTTGCAAATATCAGAGACTTTTGGGAAGTTGATAAGCATTGTGATAACACCGTATTTTGACCACTTTTATAGATCATTATGATGTGTTATGCAGGTGTTTTAACTCTGTTTTTAATGGTTTTTAAAGTTTTTTCAATGTTTAGAGTTTCAAAATACTATTCAGGAAACTTGGACAAAAGATATGCAATTTAGAACAAATGAGCAATTTTGGATAAATGCAGACCTTCAGAAGTATGACAAGCGATGAAGACCTTCTCACCGTCTGATCACCCCCACAATGTGAGACAACATAGAGGGTACAACCAGCTTTCTAATGCACTTGGTTTGGAAACAATCCAACGGTTAGATCTTCGGATATTCCCGATGCAATAAAGACATAAAATGCAGTCTCGAAGGAGGACATTAGCCAGGACCGCGGCCAAGATATATTTCCCCACGGGTACAAGAATCGCGACCGTGGCCAGACAAAGTTCACTTCTCAGACGACCTAATTAAAGCCCAAGTCGATTCCCTTTCTTATTTTGGAAGTTCTAAGTGTCCATGACAACTCCAGAAGCTATAAATACCCCCTTTAGATCATTCCTAAAGGTGTGGAGAGTCTGTGTACGAACTTTAAAAAAACCCTAGAGAGTAGCCATCGATTCCGAAGAAGAATCCGCCGAGGGAGAGCATCATCGCGCCTCCACCTGCAACTCTGTTCTTCGTTTTTCTTCTTTGTTCTTTTTAATTTCCAGCAATCTCAATACGTTCATGATGCTTTTGTTACAATATGTTTGAGTAGTTTCCCAGTTGGGTTTAAAGGGATTTTTCAAAGGGAATTTCATGTGTCTTCTTCCATGAATCGATAGTTAGGATTTATAATCTTCTAGATGTTCTTTGTTTACCTTCAATCTTACTGCGTGATTCTCTATTGGCCACTTAGAAACCGATCTAGATATGATGCAAAAGCCTTCATTGATTGTCTGACCTAGGGTAAAACGAGCAATTCTACTATAGGAGTGAAACCTACCTATAGATGATTTGTGAATGTTAATGAGTCTTGGTCAAACTATTGCATCTACTCCCTTCCAGGATCAGAAGAGAAACCTACTAATCAGGATTGCGAGAGATAGTTGTTTAGTGCTGCAAAAGTGGGCTATTCATACTTCTGTGCCTCGAGTTCTAGAACATACGTAGTCGATTACCTTTATCATTTACTTATTTTCATCATAGCTTTAGTCCATGAACCCCTGTGATACCCTTGAGCCCAACATTTGTTTTCCATTGTTTACAGCCTTCTATTTTTATTCAATTTTTACCTGTTTTTACTTAGCTTCATTTTCAATTACTTTTTACTTGCCTTTTAGTTTAGATTTAGTGATACCCAAAACCAAAAACCCAAATTGTTTAGTTCTAGTCTGATTTAAGCATTAGTGTGAATTCGTACTGAAACAACTTAATCCCTGTGGATCAATACCCTAAGTACTACAGCGCACATCTGTGCACTTGCAAAAATTTAGGGTTTATAAATTTAAAATCTGAATCTTAGTAAAACAAACACCCCGCTTTTGCAGCATCAAGTTTTTGGCGCCCTTGCCGGGGCCTTTGATTTGTTTTGTTGCTAATTGATGGGCTTGCGGGCCTATGATTGTTTTTTAACAAGCCCGTTGGTCCTCCAAAAGTTTTAAATTTATAAAACCCTAGTGTCTGCAAGTGCACAGATGTACGTTGTAGGACTTAGAGTGTCGATCCACATGGAAGATGTCTAATCTCTGAGAAACAACAAACTGGGAAGTAAGCAAACTCATAAAGCAATACAAGTTTTGGGGTTTTTGGTTAAGATCCTAAACTAAACCTAATCTAGTATTCACAAGAAATGCAATGCAGGATGAATTGTTAAAAGAACATCTAAAGCATATCGACTCAAACTAAAGAATCTTAAACTCATAGGTGGCGATTTAGACTTCTCCGGGTTACTTTAATCGATGTATGATGGCATTTCCAATTAGCTTCCGGGCGATTTATCTTCATCTGTTTCTGGGAATCTGCATTGAACTAGAATAGACATATGTATGATTAACCAACTGTCTTCACCTTAATCAACTAATCGCTTAGATCTAGCAATTAACTTTCGCTCTCATGCTAAACTTAAGATCATGCATTGGACATTGAATTCGTCTGCTCACATCTTCTCTATAGGTAGCTCTCAACTCCTATAGCAACTATGTTCTTCTGAAGCTAGGTACGGATGATCTGATACATCACTCTCGTGGCTCTGATCGATCCTAGGCTCAGAGAATAGGTCATGAGTCTACTCTCATGCTTTACGAACAAATAAGAAGAGATGAGATCCAGAATATGGCTAAGAACAATAGAAATCCTAATCGATATATGTGTTTGTCGATATCTTCAAACAATTTGACTCTCTGGGACTGATCTACATAATGAAATGAATGATAAAAGACATAGAAGAATGCAAAAGAATGAAACAGAAAAGTTAATAAGATAAAAAGAAGAAAGAACAATGGATCTGGGGAAGAATCTCTATCTCCTTTGCCTAAACCTAGAAAAACAAAGTTTGGTGGCTCAAAATCTCATTACAGGAGCACACACCCGTTTAAGGCTGCTAAACAATGTATTTATAGGTCCTAAGGTCTTCTAGGTCTCATTTAGGGCTTCTCTGAAGAGAAATGGCAAAGTGGGCTTTGATGTTGGGCCTTGTGGCTCGTCCTAAGGTCCACCGGGGGTGAGATTCTTCCAAGGCAGGTAAAACATGTGTTTCCCGCGGGTGAGAGTCATCCGGGACTGGTGAACTGGGTCAAATTGTTCTCCATGTATCGTTTGATTGCACCGTTGGAGCTTTGTGATGTAAAGTGCTATGGAAAGATGCTTGTCTCCTCTTGATTGTCTCCAAATTTGAGCTGGATCGAACGGTGAGAAAGTCTTCATTTGAGGCTAAACGTCTGACAGTCTGACTCTGAGCTAAAAATGTGGATTTCTTCCATTTTGCCATCATATTCCCTAAGTTTCCTGAAAAGATCCTTGAAACTACAAATACATGGAAATCATAATAAAAGTTCCTAAAACTAAGTAAAACCTTTGAAAAAGCATTTGAAATCAATGGTGAAAAGTGGTCAAAATCAGGTGTTATCAACTCCCCGAGACTTAAGACTTTGTTTGTCCTCAAACAAAATAAGATCAAATCTGGAAAAATATCATTCAACAAAATTGAGAGGGAACTCAAAAATATCAGCAACCATACTTCTAGACCATTATGGGCAATGCATCAATCAGATCAAGTCTAGAAAATTCTCACCAAAATACAAACTTAACTAGTCCGTTAATCCATCATGCGAAAATCCACACACTTAGAACTAACTTCCAGTCAACTAGCTCTTAACATTCATTAAAGGTTTCAGTGGTTCTCATCAAAAGGATATTAAATAAGGCATTCAAGGTTAGGTATCAAAAAGGTTTTTTTAATGGTAAGGCTGATGTGTTTAGGTTTACCTTTTTCTGGAGAGACAGGACATTATGCAAAACAGCAAGAGATGATGGAACTGTAAATGCCCCCACAGTTTCAGTCACATTCTTCTTGCTTCAAGATTTCTGATCTCCTTTCTTCAGGTTCTCCTTATAGTTCCCCCATACTTGGATTTTTGTCTAGGTTGTGAATCCATAACTCCTTGAGTGAATACCTATTGTCTTGGCTCAAGTAATTTCGACTTCTAAGACTCTTTTACGCTTTTGGTTTCCTTTCCTTTTTTTTTTTGAAAGGGGAAACTGCCTTTTGACTTGGAGTCTTAGGAAGCACGAAAATTACCTTTGAGAATGAGCTTTTCTGAGGCATCATAAGATTTCTGGTACCCTCCCTTCTGGTCTCTTTCAGTCTTTCTCTTGAGTGACTGAAAACTATGTTGTTCCTCCCTCTCCGGCGTTTTTGCACATATCTGTCGATATAAACTTAAGAGAGAATGCATGAGGGTTGAACATGAAGGTTTGGGTTAAGGGTGTGGTACCAGCTAAAGATGAACTGGCCATCTAGGAAAACAAAGAGTGGTAACAATAAGGTAAAGATGTCCTAGATGTATATCATGATGCCTTTTCAAAACCATTGATGAGAAAATTAGATGTCCAGATTAAGTCCAAGTAAAATGAGCTAGTATATCCTGTCAGAAAAGATCTTCATGAATAGAAGTCCTCTGGTGGAATTTCGTAGTGTAAGTACTCTAGCTACCGCCTAGTCTAGTACTAAACCTTGAAAGAGCTTTTATGAGTGATTTGTGTAGAAGCAAACAGGTTGGTTATCATCATCGATTTTGTCATTATTCCCTCAAAATGTATTTGACCTTTGAAAACACTTTTTGAAACTCAAAGAATTTGAAAAGTTTTAATAAAAATCGAAAAATTTGAAAAATTTTAAAGAAAATGCAGAATGCAAAGGCTCATGCAAGAAAAGGTGGTTAGAAAGGGATGAAATACCCCCCCCCCCCCTCAGACTTAAATTACACTACCCCCAATGTGAAATTAATCAGGCAAAGATGAGAAATAGAGTATGTAAAGATTAAAAAGATTGGGAAAAGAAAACTAACCTGGTGGTGGTGATGGATATTGAGGTGGTTGTGGTGGTGATGCTTGATCAAACTTGGATGCTAGGGATCCAAAACTGATTTGATCAATATGGTGGTGGTGGAAGTGGCCAAGGTGAATGGAGGTGGCCAAGGTGGCCGGCTGTGCTGGCCGCGGGTCAGAGCATCGCGGCCACGGTGGGACGCGTGCTGGCCGCGGGCCAGATCTTCTTGGCCGTGGTAAAACGCCTGCTGGTCGCGGCTGAACCTCCTTTGGCCGCGGTCAGCTCCTTTTCTTCTTATTTTTTTTTATGGCATACTAAGGCCTGTCTAAAATGAAAGAATCAAAACTTTAATAGAAAAAGAAAGCTAAACAAAAACAAATAAGTACCTAAAATGGGTTGCCTACCATCAAGCGCTTTGGTTTATAGTCCTTAGCTAGACTTTGCAAAGAAAAAGACTTAGTTCAAATAGGATCTTGTCCTAAGACAAGTACTTTTCGAAATCCTTCTGTTCTGTCTTGCAGGTTCTTCATCACTCCAGAGTTCTTCTGGTTCAAATGCCTGGGTTTTATGCTCTCCTCTTTTGCTCTTAAGTGGTGTAGCTTCGTAGAAGATGTCCTTGTCGATATTGGCAAAGGAAACTCGCCTATTGGGCCAATCCATGATGGCTCTAGCAGTTGTTAAGAAAGGCCATCCAAGAATAATTAGATAAGTGTCATCTTTGGTCTTCACTATGTGTAGATCGACAGGTGCAATGCAATCTCCAATCCTTAGAGGAATGTCTCGGGCTATCCCTCTTGGTGTTGCACTTGAATCATCTGCTAAGCTAATCTTTGTCCTGGTACTTGAGATGTGCTTAATGCCAAGTCTCAAGCAGTTGCTTTGGACATCATGTTAATGCAAGTTCCAGAATCACAAAAAATATTGAGGAATATTTCACCTCTAATGTCACAAGAAATAAGAAACTGACCTTTGTCTTGAACTTTGTGCAGAGTTCAAACAGGTCTTTCCTGTGGATGATCTGGTGCCTCAAATGAAAAATAAGAATTACAATAGAACTTTTCAGCATCGAACTCGATGATTGAATCTATGTATGGCATTTCGATCCTCTTAGGTGATTCATCCTCCACATCTATGACATCTGGTTCTTCTTCTGTGATCTTCATGCATGGGATGTAAGCTCTTCTAGGTCTGCCGAGTCTTGGTGATGTGAGCTCAGGGAGGGATGGAGGTTTCTTTCGGATGGGGAAGTTGCTCCCGTGGACAATTCTCTTCCTGCCGCGGGTGAAGCTCTCGCGGCTGAGGTGAGGATGGGCCTGGCCGTGGCTGAAGTCCTCGCGACCGCGGTGAGGAACTCCGAAGGTTGCTCAGCTGCTTCTCCTTCTTGCTCTTCCAGGATGTCTTCAGGGTTATTCTGGGTGTCCATTGTGGGATCTCCTGCATCAGAATTGGTTGGTTCTTCTTCTTTTTGCTGACCATTAACAAGAGAATCCTTCTTATGATTCTCAAAGATATTCCTCACAACAAGGTTTGTGTCTCCTTGGCACTTAGAGAGATGCTTGATGTCAGAACGGGTTTCCATGCTCTTGTGCTCAACCTTGCTCAGGCGAAATTCAATCACTTGAAGTTCACCATCTGTCTTTCCTCTGTACCATGAAGCGATTTCATTGGCCTCCTTGATCTCTAGATTAGCAGCCTTGGCATCAATGGATCCTTGAAGGATATCATACTTCTGTCTTGGCTGCTCTTCCTCAAAAGCATCTATCTTCCTCTTTAGGGCAGCAATGTCTTGAGAGTGCAGATCTTCTAGCGATTTCACATGGTGAGTGAGGTCATCGATCTTCTTGTACAAGTTAGCTTCCGTAACAACTTGAAAATCAAGGTATTGATTCAGCATAGCTCCTAATAGATTCAGTTGGAACCTAAATAGATCAGCCTCAGCGTTTTGGTGCAGAATCTGATGAGGAAGAGGATGAGATGGTCGACGGTTCACCAGGTGTGGCGAATAGCGCTCATCTCGGTGGTGTGGAGGTTGCGAGTCTCCATGGTGGTGGTTCGGATTAGGGTTCCGAAGATGATAATCAAAATCTTGCCTGGAGGGTTCTTCACATGCGCAGAGAGCTTCACACAGGTCGCAGGACCTTCACTCGGGGTTAGGGTTTTTTCTTGGATGATCCATGCTTCAAAGGTTTCTGAAACTAGGGCAAACAGAAGAGAGAATAAGCAGAAAAAGAAAAAGTTAGGGTGTTTATGAAGTTGGTTTACTTCCTATGTTGCTTTGGCAGAAACTCGACATATATATTGTCGTCTACGGCTTTAACCTCCCAGGTTTAGACCTCCAGGGACTTCATGCCTCCCCGGCAACGGCGCCAAAAACTTGATGGGCTTGCGGGCCTATGGTTGTTTTTTAACAAGCCCGTTGGTCCTCTAAAAGTTTTAAATTTATAAAACCCTAGTGTCTGCAAGTGCACAGATGTACGTTGTAGGACTTAGGGTGTCGATCCACAGGGAGGAGGTCTAATCTGCGAGAAACAACAAACTGGGAAGTAAGCAAACTCATAAACCAATAAATTTTTTGGGGTTTTTGGTTAAGATCCTAAACTAAACCTAATCTAGTATTCACAAGAAATGCAATGCAGGATGAATTGTTAAAAGAACATCTAAAGCATATCGACTCAAACTAAAGACTCTTAAACTCATAGGTGGCGATTTAGAATTCTCCGGGTTACTCTAATCGATGTATGATGGCATTTCCAATTAGCTTCCGGGCGATTTATCTTCATCTGTTTCTGGGAATCTGCATTGAACTAGAATATACATATGTATGATTAATCAACTGTCGTCACCTTAATCAACTAATCGCTTAGATCTAGCAAATAACTCTCGCTCTCATGCTAAACTTAAGATCATGCACTGGACATTGAATTTGTCTGCTCACATCTTCTCTGTAGGTAGCTCTCAACTCCTATAGCGACTATGTTCTTCTCAAGCTAGGTACGGATGATCTGATACAGCACTCTCGTGGCTCTGATCGATCCTAGGCTCAGAGAATAGGTCATGAGTCTACTATCATGCTTTCCGAACAACTTAGAAGAGATGAGATCCAGAATATGGCTAAGAACAATAGAAATCCTAATCGATATATGTGCTTACCGATATCTTCAAACAACTTGACTCTCTGGGACTAATCTACATGATGCAATGAATGATAAAAGACATAGAAGAATGCAAAAGAATGAAACAGTAAAGTTAATAAGATAAAAAGGAAAAAGAACAATGGATCTGGGGACGAATCCCCATCTCCGTCGCCTAACCCTAGAAAAACAAATTTTGGTGGCTCAAAATCTCATTACAGGAGCACACACCCGTTTAGGGCTGCTAAACAATGTATTTATAGGTCCTAAGGTCTTCCAGGTTTCATTTAGGGCTTCTCTGACGAGAAATGGCAAAGTGGGCTTTGATGTTGGGCCTTGTGGCTCGTCCTAAGGTCCACCGGGGGTGAGAGTCTTACAGGGCAGGTAAAACATGTGTTTCCCACGGGTGAGAGTCATCCGGGACTGGTGAACTGGGTCAACTTGTTCTCCATGTATCTTTTGATTGCACCGTTGGATCTTTTTGATGTAAAGTGCTATCGAAATCTGGTTGTCTCCTCTTGATTGTCTCCAAATTTGAGCTAGATCGGATGGTGAGAAAGTCTTCATATGGGGCTGAACTTCTGACAGTCTGACTCTGAGCTAAAAATGTGGATTTCTTCCATTTTGCCATCATATTCCCTAAGTTTCCTGAAAAGAGCTTTGAAACTACAAATACATGAAAATCATAATAAAAGTTCCTAAAACTAAGTAAAACCTTTGAAAAAGCATTTGAAATCAATGGTGAAAAGTGGTCAAAATCAGGTGTTATCACGAATCCCAGCTTAAATCCATTAGAACACTTGTTTACTTTTACTTTTCTTTTGAATTTTGTAGGTATCTCTGCAATGGGAGACCGGGAACATGTTCCGTGACTCTTGGTGATCCGCCATATCGTGTGGATGGTGACCCAAGGGATGATGACCTGAGTGATGAAGAGCTTGAAAATCTGATCAATGATGATGATGAGTTAATCGGATCAGCAAAACGTGAAGATGATGATGAACTAATAAGAAGTTTCGATTCACTCAAGAAGTTTTTGGGAGATCGAAGAGCCATTCAACCAGCCTTACCAGAGGATGGTAAACCCGAAATAAAGGTACCATATCTCAACTTAGTTCAACACCCGATGGACCATATCGAGTCGTTCTAAGAATTGTGTGCAACCATTACATCAAATGGGGATTACCACAAGTGCAGTTTTTTCCCATTCTCTTTGAGGGACAACGCCAGCTAGTGGCTAAAATCTTTGCAACCTGTGTCAATAAAAATGTCCTGTGTAAGAACACAGATAATTCCGAGGAGGAGCCAAGTGAAGATTCTTTCGAAAGCTCAAGCGAAGCCGACCCCTCTGATCATGTGAAAGCTATCACAGTTAGGAGTGGTTTAGCTTACAAAGAGCCTGAATTTCTTAAAGATCCCGAAGATGAGGAAAATGGTAAGGAAATGGAAAAAGAAAGAGAAGAGTCACGATTGAAGACGTTGAAAAAGAAGTGGTAGGAGAGAAGGATGGAGAAGAAGTAAGAGAAGATACATCCCAAGAAATCCTCGGAGAAGACCCGATCCCCCCTCCACCAGCTCGTGTCTATAAACCTAAACCGCCATATCCTAGAGCCTTAAGAGCCCCGAAGAAAGAGAAAGAAAAAAGCTAAGCTGAAAGAGTTAATCGATCAATTAAATGTGAGATTACCTTTAGTAGAAGCTTGTGCTATGATTCCCGCTTTAAGAAAATACATGAAGGGTATTCTAACGAATTCTGTAACTCTTGAAGAAGGTGTTATCATGATAACCCATGAATGTAGTTCTATCCTGCAAAGCCGGATTCCTCAAAAGAAACACGATCCTGGGAGCTTCGTACTTTCGTGCACCATCAATAATATGGCTTTTGAGTGTGCTCTCTGTAATTTGGGATCCAGCATAAACATGACGCCTCTTTCAGTTGCAAAACTTTTAGGATATCCTACTTTCCAGCCCACTAAAATTTCTCTAGTATTAGCTGATCGTTCCATTAGATAACCCGTAGGTATCTTAATAGATGTTCCCGTCGAAATCAAAAAATGTTCCATACCAACTGATTTCGTAGTTCTAGAACTAGAAAGAGAACCTAAGGATCCACTTATTCTTGGAAGACCATTCCTATCTACAGCCAGAGCCATAATCAATGTCCCAGAAGGAAAAATTGACCTTCATCTAGCCGGTCTAAGTATGCAGTTTGACATGAACAAAAGTTTCGATAAACTGACTTTGGATGGCAAAATTTGTTGGATTGATGAGATAGATGGAATTATTGAGGAAGTCTAAACCTTAATCTCATGAATGTTGTCAAAGGAGACTAAACCCTAATCTCATGAATGTTGTCAAGAATATGAAGCTTTTAGAAGCCAAAATAATATTTCATATCTCAGATAGCACTTGGGTTAATCCAGTTCATGTTGTCTCGAAGAAAGGAGGAGTCAGTGTCATTAAAAACGATAAAGATGAAATGATCGCTACAAGAACAGTCACTGAACTTCTTATGTGCATCGATTACCGGAAACTGAATGCATCAATTAGGAAAGATCATTTTTCCACTTCCATTCATATATCAAATGCTAGAAAGGTTATCGACAAATGCCTTTTGGATTGTGTAATGCACCTGCTACCTTCCAGCGATGCATGGCGTCGATCTTCACAGACTTTATCGAAGACTTTATGGAAGTTTTCATGAACGAATTCTCGGTCTATGGATCATCTTTCGAAAAATGCATGGCCAACCTTGGTAAAGTTTTACAAAGATGTGAAGATAAGCATTGTATTAAATTAGTAAAAATGTCACTTCATGGTACGAGACAGAATTGTGCTTGGGCACAAGATTACGGGAAAATGAATTGAAGTTGACAAAGCAAATATCAAAGTTATGACAAGCCTACAACCCCCCCCCCCAAATATGAAAGGAATTCGTAGTTTCTTAGGAAACACAAGATTCTATAGGTGTTTCATAAAAGATTTTTCTCAAATGGCTAGACCTCTTATGCGTTTGCTTTGCAAGGAAACAAACTTCGAGTTCAATGATAAGTGCTTAGCCGCGTTTCATAAATTCAAAGAAGCCCTTGTGTCCGCTTTAGTCGTGCAAGCACCTGATTGGGAACTCCCATTCGAAATCATGTGCGATGCAAGTGACTATGCAGTCAGAGCAAGTCTTGGCCAACGAAAAGATAAGAAACTGCACGTAATTTATTACATAAGCAGAACTCTAGGCGAAGCTCAATGCAATTATGCAACAACCAAGAAAGAACTTCTAGATGTCGTATTTGCATTTGAGAAATTCCGTTCTTATCTCGTAGGATCTAAGGTTATAGTTCATACTGATCATGCTGCAATCAAGTATTTAATGTCTAAGAAAGACGCTAAAACGAGATTGATAAGATGGATCCTCCTACTGCAAGAAGTCGACATCGAAATTCGTGATCGGAAAAGAGCAAATAATGGAGTCGCAGACCATCTTTCATGAATTCAAGTTAAAGAAAGATTGCCTTTAAATGATAGTTTGCCAGAAGAAAACATCTATGCAACAGATACGGTTTCCGCCAATGCCGCACCTCCATGTCAACTCATGCGACGATCAGATGCTTTTAACACCCCATGGTTTAGGCATATAGCGAATTACCTAGCAGCTGATGTAGAACCACAACAATTTTTTGGATATAGGAAGAAGAAGTTTTTGCGAGATGTAAGACATCATTTTTGGGACGAACCTTATCTCTACAAGCGATGTGTTGATGGTTTATTCTGAAGATGCGTGGCTGAAGAAGAGATGGAAGGAATCTTATTCAGATGCCATGGCTCGTCTTACACAGGACATTTTGCAACTTTCAAAACTGTTTCAAAAATCTTGCAAGCATGTTTTTGGTGGCCTACTTTGTTCAAAGACACTCGAGCTTATATATCGCGATGCGATAAATGCCAAAGGATGGGTAACATAACCAAAAGGAATGAGATGCCTCAAAATTTTATTCTCGAAGTCGAAATTTTTGATGTCTGGGTAATAGATTTTATGGGACCGTTCCCGACTTCTTACGAAAACCAATAAATATTAGTAGCAGTAGACTACGTCTCTAAGTGGGTAGAAGCAGTTGCTAGTCCCACCAATGATGCAAAAGTCGTCATGAAGTTGTTTAAATCTATAATATTCCCGCGTTTTGGAGTTCCTAGAATTGTAATAAGCGACGGAGGATCGCATTTCATCAACAAGGTTTTCGAAAATCTTCTAATAAAGAATGGTGTTACGCATAAAGTTACTTTTCAATACCATCCCCAAACTAGCAGTCAAGTAGAAATCTCAAATAGAGAAATCAAGTCGATTTTGCAGAAAACAACTGCAGTACATCGCAAGGATTGGTCTACCAAGCTTGACGATGCATTATGGACATATTGAACAGCATTTAAGATGCCATTAGGAACAACACCATTCAACCTAGTTTACGGAAAACCATGTCACCTTCCAGTAGAATTCGAGTATTAAGCGCATAAAGCGCAATGGGATATTAAAGAGATGAACATGAACCTGAAAACAGCTGGACAAAGAAGATTACTTCAACTTCACGAGTTAGAAGAAATCCGACACAATGCTTACGAAAACTCAAAGATCTACAAAGAGAAGACAAAACATATCATTATAAGAAGATTATTCATCGAATTTTTGCTCCTAACGATAAAGTTCTTTTTATCAATTCTCGTCTTAAGCTTTTCCCAGGAAAATTACGTTTAAGATGGTCCGGACCCTTCACGATAAAGGAAGTCAAACCATACAGAGCCATTGTCCTATGGGATAAAACTGGAAACTCATTTACAGTGAATGGACAGCGTGTCAAGCCATCATCGGCCAAGAAAGAGATCAGGGAGTGTCACGACCCCAGAAAAGTCTAACCGAGCAACAATGTCAAGCTAACGACTTAAAACAAGTGCTTAGTGGGAGGCAACACACTCGGTATCTTATTTATTTCCCTTTGACCTTTATTTTCTATTTTACTGCTTCGTTTTTTTGTTTCATTTAATTTCAGGTTTTTACAAAGAAAAACGACTAAAAGACGCACAAAGATCATAGACCGGAGAAGAAACAAACACCGCGATTACATAGAGATCTGCCGTGGAACATCCCTTTTCGACCAAGGTCAAGAGGTTTAGACCAGCGGGCATGTTTTCTATAACCACGGTAACATCGTTCTATGTACGATATTCTCCGGCAAGATAAGTACACTAAAACATTTCTATTTTATATTTTATTTACCATTTCTTTAAAGATTTATCACACTGAGGACAGTGTGAAATAAGTCTAGGGGAGGATGTTCATCTGTTACTAACGAAATTTGATTTGTTTTGAGTTTGTTTTGGACACACAAAGCCTTTCACAAAATTTTTCAACAATGTTTTTCAAAAAGTTTTTAAACCAGGAACATAAATAAATAATACTATGATGATTTAGACCAGTGTGCTTCTACGCTATTTCCTCGTTTTTTTGCTTTTTTGTTATTTAGGCCTAGACTAGGCAGTAGCTAGAATACTTGCACTACGAACTCCCACCAGAGGACTTCTATTCATGGAGATTCTTTCTGACTGGATATACTAGCTCATTTGATCTTGACTTAATTCTGACTTAATTTTGTCATTAAAGCATTGGATCAGGGACACAAATCATACATTCAAGACTCCTTTACCCTTTTACTACTCTTTGTTGATCCTGAATGGCTAGTTCCCTACCTTCACCCAACCTCTTTCGAACCACATGCATTCTTGTTTTTCATTGTCCTATATGCATATATGTGCAAAAACATCGGAGAGAAGAAGGATCAACGCGGTTTTCAGTCACTGAAGACGGAGACCTGCGATTTCACCAGAATGATACAACAAAAGAGAACACTTGGTTTGCCTCAGAAAAATCGTCAAAATCTTGGTACAATCTCGTCCCTTAGACTCTCTCTCTATAAAAGGTTGTTTCCCCCTTCTTTTAAATTTCCTTTCCCTTAATGCCAAACGCCGTCTACCCTGAATAATGTCCTTGATGAGAATTCACAATTACACTTAATGAATGTAGAGAGCTAGTTGACTGGAAGTTAGGTCCAAGTGTGGAGATTTTCGCATGACGGATTAACGTACTAGTTTTGCTTGTATTTTGGTGAGATTTTCTAGACTAGATCCAAATAGATGTTCCACGATAAGTTATGGTTTAGAAGGACGGTCACTGAGATATTGATTAGTTCCTGCGATTTTTAAAATTATTTCCTGGCTTGATCTAAGTTTGTTTGAGGACAAACGAAGGTTTAAGTCTTGGGGAGTTGATAACACCGTATTTTGACCACTTTTATGGATCATAATGATGTCTTATGCAGGTTTTAACTCTGTGTTCAATGGTTTTTAAAGGGTTTTCAATGTTTTAGAGTTTCAAAACACTTTTCAGGAAACTTGGGCAAGCGATATGCAATTTGAAACAAATGAGAAATTTTGGATAAATGCAGACCGTCAGAAGTATGGCAAGCGATGAAGACCTTCTCATCGTCTGATCACCCCCCAAAATTTGAGACAACATAGAGGATACAACCAGCTTTCTTATGCACTTTGTTTGGAAAAAAGCCAACGGTTAGATCTTCAGATACTCCCGATGCAATAAAGACAGAAAATGCAGTCTCAAAGGAGGACATTAGCCGGGACCACGGCCAAGCTATATTTCCCCACGGGTACAAGCATCGCGACCGTGGCCAGACAACGTTCACTTCTCAGATGACCTAATTAAAGCCCAAGTCGATTCCCTTTATTATTTTTGAAGTCCTAAGTGTCCAGGACAACTTCAGAAGCTATAAATACCCCATTGAGGTCATTTCTAAAGGTGTGGAGAGTCTGTGTACAAACTTTACAAAAAACCTAGAGAGTAGCCGTCGATTCCGAAAAAGGAGCTGCCGAGGGAGAGCATCATCGCGCTTCCACCTACAACTATGTTCTTCGTTTTTCTTCCTTGTTCTTTTTAATTTCCAGCAATCTCAATACTTTCATGATGCTTTGTTACAATATGTTTGAGTAGTTTCACATTTGGGTTTAAAGGGATTTTTCAAAGGAAATTTCATGTGTCTTCTTCTATGAATCGATAGATTTAGGATTTATAATCTTTTAGATATTCTTTGTTGGGGTCGGTTTCACCCCAAGGGATAAAACCATCTCAAAAATGACCAAGTACTTAGAGAAAACAGATTTGGCAAGAAGGAACAGCTGCCCGCCGAATATGGGCCGAGCCGTCCCACAAAAGAAGTGGGCCGAGCTGTGCTCACCAAGACGAGTGGGCCGAGCTGTGCTCACCAAGACAAGTGGGCCGAGCCGTGGAAGAAGATAAATGGGCCAAGCCGTGAGAAGAACAAAGAGTGGGCCGAGCTGAGCAAGAGGAAGAATGGGCCGAGCCACTTTTCTTCGTGTTGGACCAAGCCAGTCCTTCTTCAATGAGATGAGTCAAGATCGTAAAGGACCTAGGCCCATAAAAACCCTAGGCAAAGTGCTATGGCGGCGGCCGCACAAAGCGATAAGAAAATATTCTGAAAATCTTTCCCGAGATTTTCGGCTAGGCGGTTAATAGGCTCCATATAAATAGTCGCTGTAAACAATTCATGAGGTAATTTTTCACAACTCGAGAGCAATAAGACTAAAACACTTTTCAGAAAAAACCTTCTTTCGATCTTACTGTTCTTGCGATAAACCCTAGAAATTTTGGATCCCTTAAAGTTTTCCTTAACAAATTTTTGGTTGTACGAGTTTTGGCTCACACAATTTGGCGCCGTCTGTGGGGACTCGAAATTTTCTTACTCGATATCGTCAAGAGCTAAAGATCCGAAGAACATGGCAACCGACGCACCCGGAGACGACAACAACAAAGGGTACGTAGGGAGCCTGTCCTCGGACGGGTTCAGCTGTCCCCCTTCCTAAAAGGGGGGGGGAGTAGTTTTCATTCACTTGCTTTCACTTCGGCTAGTCTTTTATTCACTTGTTTTAGGTCGGCTAAACATTTTACTTGTTTTACAAAGCACTTTATTTTCATTGATCTTGCATTGCTTCGCAAAGTTCTACTTTGGTATCCAAACACCGTACGCCTCGTCTCGTTGCTGGCCACAACGGGACAACAAATACAAAGTTCTCTAAACGGACTTTTACCACCTTTTCTAGGACGAGGGTGCAAGTTACATCCTCTATGAATAAAAATTAAGCGCGCTATACAAATTTCAGACCAAAAACGTATTGGTCGCCACAGTTCACTATCGCACACGAGATTATAAGTCGAGACTACATCGCTTTCTCTAAAACCGAAGTGAACTCTTAAAACCCGGAAAAACACACTCACCCTCTCGGGAACGCCGGTCTATAGTCATATTCCAAAGAGAACACTATATCCTCTTGAACTTTTGCCTCGTCAATGAGAAACCCTGGGCTAACGCCTCGGCAAGAAAAAAAACAGGCTCAAGCTAAACACTTTGGCTGCAATGCCCGACTCTTCCTCATGAACGATCAGTCTCTCAAAGAGAAAAATGCCTATAAAACACATCACTTACTTGAAAAATACTTTGGCGTAAGTTGGAGATTCTTTCTCAAAACAATCTAAAACAGCTCACCTCAATGAGGACCTCTCTCAGTGATAGAATGGATAAATCTCAATGAACGGCCTGAAGTCATCTTTGGTTAATAAAAAACAAAACGCCTCGTCATTATACACGACTCGACATCATATAATGAAAACGCCTCGTCGTTATCATTAAACACGGCTCGGCATCGTCCAATGAAAAACGCCTTGTCGTTATACACGGCTCGGCATCATCTAATGAAAATGCCTCGTCATTATGGGGGAGACACGGCTCGGCCTTGCCAGAGAGGGATTTCCTTGTCGTTATTATTAAACACGGCTCGGCATTGCCAATGAGAATCGCCTCGTCGTTATCGCTAAACACGGCTCGGCGTCATCTAAACGAAGACGCCTCGTCGCCGATGCATTATCTTCGATCGTCACCTAGGCATCATTTTACTGTACTCATTGCCTAGGCATCACCTCGCCTTGTCGCCAAGGCATTATCTCGGCTCGTTGCCTAGGCATTATTTTGGCTCATCGCCTAGGCATTATCTCGGCTTCTCGCCTAGGCATCATCTTGCCTTCTTTGCCTAGGCATCATCTTGCCTCGTCGGCTAGGCATCATCTCGTCGCCTAGCCATCATTGGCTCGTTGCCTAGGCATCACCTCGCCTTGTGTCGGTTCGTTGCCTAAGCATTATATCGGCTCGTCGTCCATGCATTATCTCGGCTCGTCGCCTAGACATCATCTTGCCTCCTCGGCTAGGTGTCATCTTGTATCATCACCTAGCGATCATCGGCTCGTCCCCTAGGCATCATCTTACCTCGTCACCTAGGCATCCTCATGCCTTGTCGCCTAGCCATTAACTCGGCTCGGCAGCTAGGCATCCTCTTTCTTTATCACCTAGCCGTCATCTTGTATCATCGCCTAGCCATCATCGGCTCATCGCCTAGGCATCATCTTACCTCGTCGCCTAGGCATCATCTTACCTCGTCGCCTAAGCATCCTCTTTCCTTGTCGCCTAGCCGTTAACTCGGCTCGGCAGCTAGGCATCCTCTTCTTGCATTGTCGCCTAGCCATCATCTCGGCTCGTTGGCTAGGCGTCATCTTGGCTCGTCGCCTAGGCATCATCTTACCTCGTCGCCTATGCATCCTCTTGCCTTGGTATCCTCTTGCATTGTCGCCTAGCCATCATCTCGGCTCATCGGCTAGGCGTCATCTTGCCTCGTCGCCTAGGCATCCTCTTGCCTTGTCTCCTAGCCATCGTCTCGGCTCATCTTCTAGGCACTGTCTTGCCTTGTTGTCTATGCATCTTTTGACCTTGTTGGTTTGGCATCTCCTGACTTAATCCAGTAACAAGCCGTATCTTGATCACGTGCATCGTAACACTCTCCCCTGACAATATCTAACACGCCTTGGCATTGTAGTTTCTGGAAAAGCTTTAGTATCAGTCTTTATGCGCACCGTAGCACTATGGGTGTCTTGTCATTAAGAACAGTACAGTTTTCGCAAAACGCCTCGTCGTTTATTCGGCTCGACACAGTTTTCACAAAAACACCCCATCATTTTAAAAGAAACTCGGGGAAAAACGCTTCGCCTGTCCCCGCTATCAAATCGCCTCGCGTACAATCTCTTTCCCAAGGATATCTCATCAAGCAGCACAGTCTGCGCCACGCCTCGTCTTTAACAAAACGGCTCAGCATTATCTTTTATCTTGAAACGCCTCGTCACTAAACATATCTCGGCACTACGTAAACACCACGTCGTTGAAAACAGCTCGGCGCTATCTTTGTCAAAGTAACCTCATCATTTGAACGGCTCGGCATTTTCTTTCAAACAGCCTCGCCAAAAAAAGGCTCGCTATTATGCTTCATTGAAGAACGGCTCGACATTTTTATTCCCAAAGCGCCTCACCTGAAATTGTTTCGCAACGGCCTAACTCGATGGTTTATCCTATGGCTCAGAGCAATGAACCTCGTCACTCTCGTCTCCGAAACTGACGAGCTGGGGGGCTAACTGTTGGGGTCGGTTTCACCCCAAGCGGATAAAACCATCTCAAAAATGACTAAGTATTGGAGAAAACAGATTTGGCAAGAAGGAACAGCTGCCCGCCGAATATGGGCCGAGCCGTCCCACAAAACAAGTGGGCCGAGCTGTGCTCACCAAGACGAGTGGGCCGAGCTGTGCTCACCCAGACGAGTGGGCCGAGCCGTGGAAGAAGATAAATGGGCCAAGCCGTGAGAAGAACAAAGAGTGGGCCGAGCTGAGCAAGAGGAAGAATGGGCCGAGCCGTTTTTCTTCGTGTTGGGCCGAGCCAGTCCTTCTTCAATGAGATTAGTCAAGATCGTAAAGGACCTAGGCCCATTAAAACCCTAGGCAAAGTGCTATGGCGGCGGTCGCACAAAGCGATAAAGACTTTTTCTGAAAATCTTTCCCGAGATTTTCGGCTAGGCGGTTAATAGACTCCATATAAATAGTCGCTGTAAACAATTCATGAGGTAATTTTTCACAACTCGAGAGCAATAAGACTAAAACACTTTTCAGCAAAAACCTTCTTTTGATCTTACTGTTCTTGCGATAAACCCTAGAAATTTCGGATCCCTTAAAGTTTTCCTTAACAAATTTTTGGTTGTGCGAGTTTTGGCTCACACATTCTTTGTTTACCTTTAATCTTACTGTCTAATTCTCTGTTGGCCACTTAGAAGCCGATCTAGATATGATTTATTGCAAAATCTTTCATTGATTGTTTGGCCTAGGGTGAAACGATCAATTCTAATATAGGAGTGGAAACCTACCTATAGATGATTTATGAATGTTAATGAGTCTTGTTCAAACTATTGAATCTACTTCGTTCAGGATCAGAGGGGAAACCTACTGATCAGGATTGCGAGAGATAGTTGTTTAGTGCTGCGAAAGTGGGACATTTATACTTCTTTGCCTCGAGTTCTAGAACATACGTAGTCAATTACCTTTATCATTTACTTATTTTCGTCATAGCTTTAGTCCATGAACCCCTGTGATACCCTTGAGCCCAGCAGTTGTTTTAAATTGTTTACAACCTTCTATTTTCATTCGATTTTTACCTGCTTTTACTTTGCTTTCATTTTCAATTGCTTTTTACTTGCACATCTTAGTTTAGATTTAGTGACACCCAAAACCAAAAATCCAAATTGTTTAGTTCTAGTATGATTTAAGCATTAACGTGAATTCGTACTGAAACAATTAAGTCCCTGTGAATCAATACCCTAAGTACTACAGCGCATATCTGTGCACTTGCAGACATTTAGGGGTTATAAATTTAAAACCTAAAGCTTAGTAAAACAAACACCCCGCTGTTGCAGCATCACATTGGCACCAATCTTCTTGATTATCTTGAACGGTCCTTCAATTCTTGGCATTAGCTTGGACTTACTTTCAATCGGGAATCTTTCTTTTCTCAAATTAATCCACACTTGATCGCCAACTTCATAAGTCACCTTGTTTCTTCCTTTATTGGCTCGCTTTTCATAAAGCTTAGTATTTTCCTCAAGGTTTTTTCTGGCCTTCTCATGGATCTTCTTAACAAGATCAACTTTATTTTTCCCATCTATGCTTGTTCTCTCACTCAAAGGCAAAAGGATAAGATCCAAAGGAGAAGTTGAATTAAAACCATAGACTATTTTTTGAAATGGTGAAATATTAGAAGCAGAATGCACTGAATGGTTATATGCAAGCTAAACATGTGGTAAACATTTCTCCCAAGTTCTCAAGTTGTTTTTAATCAATGCTCGCAAGAGAGTAGACAAAGTTCTATTAACCACTTATGTTTGTCCATCAGTTTGGGGGTGACAAGTAGTTGAGAACAACAACTTAGTTCCTAACGTAGACCATAATGTTTTCCAGAAATAGCTTTGAAACTTGGTATCTCTATCAGACACTATCGTTCTAGGAATTCTAAGCAAACGAACTATCTCCTTAAAGAACAAATCTGATACATGTGATGCATCATCAGTCGTATGACAAGCTATGAAATGTGCCATCTTAGAAAACCTGTCTACAACAACAAAGATATAACCTTTTCCAGTCCTAGTTCTAGGAAAACCAAGCACAAAATGCATTGAGATGTCAGTCCATGGGTGAGAAGGAATCGGTAATGGATTATACAAACCGTGAGTTTGGACTTTTGACTTTGATTGCTTGCAACTGACACACCTGCCACAGATTCTTTCCACATCTCTCTTCATTGTGCAGGCAGTAAAAGTGTTCTTGCATCACTTTGAGTGTCTTAGCAACTCCAAAATGTCCCATCAAACCTCCTCCATCAGCTTCCCTGACAAACAGATCTCAAAGAGAGCAATCAGGCCCACACATACTGTTTCATAGAAAAGAAATCCCTTTTGTCGAAAGTAATGTCCAGAAGCAAACTTCTCACACGCCTTGTAGATTTATCCAAACTCAGGATATGTCCTATACGTTTCTTTAAGCTGTTCAAAACCCAGCAACTTAGCGTCTAAAATAGAGATGAAGACATACCTTCGCGATAATGCATCAGCAACAACATTTTCCTTACCTTGTTTGTACTTGATAACACAAGGAAATGTTTCAATGAATTCAACCCACTAAGCCTGCTTCTTGTTGAGATTCTGTTTCCCTTTCAAATGCTTGAGCAATTCATGATCTGTGTGGATCACAAACTCCTTAAGCCACAAGTAATGTTGCCATGTTTGCAAAGCTCTCACCAAGGCATACAGTTCCTTGTCATAAGTCGGGTAATTCAGAGTGACTCCTCCTAGCTTCTGACTGAAATAAGCTATGGGCCTCTGTTCCTGCATCAAGACAGCTCCAATACCTACACCAAAAACATCACACTCAATCTCAAAAGTTTTAAGAAAGTTTGGTAAAGATAAGAGTGGTGCATTGGTGAGGTTGTCCTTTAGAGTTTCAAAAGCTTTCTCTTGTGCTTCGGTCCACTTAAACCCAACATCCTTCTTGATCACTTCAGTGAGTGGAGCAGCAATGGTGCTAAAATCCCTCACAGAACGCCTATAGAAACCAGCTTCCTCACTTCACTGACGGTCTTAGGGCTCGGCCAGTCTCTTATAGCTTCATCAACCTTGATTCCATCTGCACTCACAACAAAACCTAGGTACACAAGGTTATCTGTAAAAAAGTTTCATTTCTTCAAATTGGCAAAGAGTTTTTCTTTCCTAAGAACACTTAGAACCGAACTAAGATGTTTGACATGCACATCTAGTCTCTTTCTGTAAACTAAGATGTCATCAAAGTAAACTACAACAAAATCTCGTATGAATGCTCTAAGAACATGATTCATCAACCTCATGAAGGTACTAGGAGCATTTGTCAACCCAAACGGCATAACTAACCATTCATATAAACCCATTTTTAGTTTTGAAAGTTGTTTTCCATTCATCTCCCTCTTTCATTCTAATCTGATGATAAACTAATACATTTCTTAAGTCCCAAATTAGGTTTTTGAGCTGATTTTTATATCGATAAATTAATAACTCGATAAATTAATAAAATATTGTTGTCCCAACATTATTAATTTATAGAGGTTTTACTATATGTCCAGCCTCCATAGGTAAGACACATAAGACCTCATCCTCGTACTTTCCAATGGTTATAGAGACTAAAACTTGACTTGTAACTCGCATTTCCTCATTGTCATTAAGCCACTGAAGTCGACATGGCTTCGGATGGTCTCTCACCTTCAACCCTAGCTTCTTGACCATTGTCTTATGGGATTGATAACTGAATGATTCATTACAATGAGGTAATTACAGAATATATAGACTATACATTAGGGTTTTACAATTGTCTAATCTAGTCTTTCCTTATATACTCTACACGCCCCCTCAAGATGGAGGGGCTTTAGTCACTCCAATCTTGCCTGATAGTTCAAGAAAACGTGGCCGAGGTAGCGGTTTTGTCAAGCCGTCTGCAAGTTGATCCTGGGTTGAGACATGTGTTACCCTGAGTGTGCCCGATTGAATGTTGTCACGAAGAAAATGGTAGTCTAGAGCAAGGTTTTTCATGCACGAATGGAAAACAGGATTTGCACATAAATACGTTGCGCCCACATTATCGCAATAAACCACTGGTGTTGATGAGAGTCATACACCAAGTTCTTGAAGAAGCGAGCACACCCATCGAAGTTCAGATGCAGTGTTAGCGACTGCACGATATTCCGCCTCTGTAGAAGATCTTGCCAATCCTTTTTGTTTCTTTGAAGACCAGGCAATGGGCGTTGAACCGAGATAGATAATGTAGGCATTTGTAGATACGAAATCATCCGTATCACCAGCCCAGTCTGCATCAGAATATGCGTGTAATGTCAGTGGAGAATTAGACCGTAAGAAGATACCATGATTTGACGTTCCGGCAAGATATCGTAGCACACGTTTCGCCGCTTGCCAATGAACATCAGTAGGTCGGTGCCTGAACTGAGAGAGCTTGTTGACGGCATACGCAATGTCAGGACGAGTAAACGCTAAATACTGAAGACTCCCAACAACTGTTCTGTATTCACCGGGGTCATCAAGAGTATTGCCTGAGTGTATCGACAGTTTCGGTGTGGGTGCCATCGGCGTTGTGACAGGATTGAATTGAAGCATTTTCGTCTTACTGAGTAAATCAATGATGTATTTGCGCTGCATAAGGTGAAGACCCGTAGATGTTCTTGTAGCTTCAATCCCCAAAAAGTACGACAAATCTGTGGGTTCCTTCAAGGAGAAACGTGAAGCAAGAGCATTGATGACCCGTTGTATTAGCATTACCGTACTTCCTGTCACAATAATGTCATCGACATACACCAATATGTAAACAATTTGAGAACCTTGTATGTGGATGAAAACCGAGGTATCAGCAAGCGAGTTGAGAAAACCCATCGAACAGAGATAATTCCGAAGTTCCTGATACCTCGCTCTAGGCGCCTGCTTAAGGCCATATAGGGCCTTTTTGAGACGACAAACATGGTGTGAACGGTCTGCATCTTCGAATCCTTGGAGGTTGAGAGACATATACTTCATCAGTGAGGGTACCTTGCAAAAATGCATTGTTAACATTCAATTGTTTTATACTCCAAGCGTTATTCACCGCCAACTGAAGAACCAACCGGATTGTGAGAGACTTGACGACATGACTAAATGTCTCGGCGTATTCCAGACCATACTGTTGGTTAAACCCACGAGCCACCAGTCATGCTTTATACCTGTCCAAAACACCATTCGCCTTGTATTTTAATGTAAAAATCCATTTTGTGGGAATCACATTTTGACTTGGATGTGGAGGAACCAAATCAAAAGTGTGATTTCGAAGCTGAGCATTATACTCCTCTCCCATTGCTTTTCCCCAGTTTTCATCTCGCAGGGCTTGATTTACGGTTTTTGGGTATTTGTGGTTGGGTGGAGGCTGTCGTGGCAAGTAGTCATGTTTTTGGATCTTGGTTTGGTGATATTGTTTTTGGATCTTGTGGTCATGGGATGGACATTTGGTGGTGGATTGGTCAGAGACGACTGAGTAGTCGTCGGAGGTAAGGAGACAGAAGAAGGCAATGATTCAGTGTTTTGAGGTTCAGTTGTTGGTGGGTTTGTATTTGATGGGTTTGTATTTGTGTGGATCTGGGCTGGTGAGGTATTGGGCTGAGGATTCACCAAGTTGGGCCCTGAAACATCAGTTATTGGGCTTAACTGAGAGAGATGTGGAGCAGTGTCGTCTGGTGAGGACGACGATAATGCCGATGAAGCTGTGGACGGTGTCGTGAGCTCCGGTGTGAGGTGGTGAGAATCCAAGCTCGGGGGCAATGGCATCTGAGGAGCAGCGAGTGGCGCAGAGGGTATGGGAATGAGTGTGGGCAAGGGATGAAAAGAATTTTCTGAATTCTCTCGGTCGATTTCACAAACGGGAAGCTTGATTCGTCAAATTGGACATGTCTTGAAGTGAAGACACAGCCTGATTGTTGATGCAGGCAGAGGTAAGCACTCTGAGTCGAGGAGTATCCCAGAAAAATACACAACAGAGACCGTTTCTCAAGCTTGTGTTGCGCATACGGACAAAGCCACGGGAAACAGGCGCACCCAAAGACCCTTAGCTTGAGATAGTTTGGAGGTGCCTGGAACAGTTTCGCATATGGTGAGGTGTTGTTGAGCACCGGAGTCGGCATCCGATTAATAAGATACACTGCCGTCGCAAACGCATACGTCCAATATTAGAGTGGAACCGAGGATTGATGAAGGAGTATCAACCCTGTTTCCACCAAATGACGGTGTTTACGTTCTGAGATTCCGTTGTGCTCTGGAGTATGCGGCGGTGAGGTCAAGTGTGCGATGCCATGAGCTGAGAGAAAGGACTGTAGTGCAACAAACTTGCCTCCATTATCCGAGTACAAGGTCTGAATCTTTACTCCAAAACGATTTTCCACCACAGCTTTGAATGCAATAAACCTATCTCTGACTTGTGATTTTTGTCGCAGAGGATAGAACAAGTATAACGTGTGTAGTGATCAACAAGTATGAGGTAAGACTTGTAATTATCAACCGAGAGAATGGGCGAAGTCCAGACATCTGTGTAGATATACTCAAGAGGTTTGGTCGAGGTAATTCTGTTTGCGAAAGATGGTAGTTTATGGCTTTTATTAATAAGACAATGGGAACAAGGTAAATTTTTAGACTGTGTAAGCAGTAAAGAAAACTGAGAAACAATGGTGTTTAAGATAGGAGGTGACGGGTGGCCCAGTCGTGAATGCCACGAGGAGAGCAATTTTTTTGGTGTTGGTCAGGCAAACAGGGTATGGATGGTGTGGGGATTAACTGGCCACTCGTAAAGCTCGTCTTTAGTTCTGCCTTGGAGTAATCGGGCCCCCGTGCTGAGATCCTTCACCTGAAAATGGGCAGGAAAGAATTCCACTGATACTTGATTAGTGTTGCACAATCGATAAACTGATATCAGATTCTTATGAATATTAGGAACACAGAGTATATCATTCAATGCAAGAGCACGAGATGATGTAGGGATAGTAGAGGAACCGGTATGAGAGATTGCAAGGCCCGAACCATCCGCAATTGTTACTTCTTCGCCACCAGAATAAGGTTGATGAAGAGATAAATTGTGCAAATCGGTGGTAAGATGATGAGTGGCGCCACTGTCGAGGATCCAGTTGTTGGGATTGTACGATGACGTTGTAGCCATATTAGCACGAGGCTGCCACTGCATCGGAGACGGAGTATACTGGCTCGGAGTATACTGGCTGACAGATGAGTTGTAGGATTCGCCGGAGATCTGAAACTGAGAGCATCGGCGAGCACTGTGGCCATGAACACCACACAGCTGACAGTGACCTTGGTAACCACGAGACGACGACGACTGAATCTACTGTCGTGGTTGGAATTGCTGTTGTTGCCAGGTCTGATTGTTCCTCGCAGTGTTGGTGTTGTTATTGTTGGAGCGGTTCTGACCAGAACCACAAGAATTATTGTGTTTGTTGTTGTTGGATCCCTTGTAATTCACAGCATTGGCAGAGATCGGAAGAGACGGTGCTGTGGAAATTTTCATCGACTGCAGTTTGATCTCATGATTGATCAGCTTTTCATGGATCTCAGTAAGAGATGGAGGACAATCACGGCCCTCGACTTGATCACTGATCTGCTTGTATTCATCGGGAAGTCCACGGAAAATGAAATCAATCTTGTCTTCATGATCATAAGGTTTCCCAAGCAGAGCCAATTGTTCAAAACAAACCGTAAGCCCCTGGAAATATTCATCGATGGACTTGTCACCCTTCGTCCATTGCCGGATCTGTTGTTTCAACTGGTTGCAGTGACCACGAGAGGGATTCGCATATGTCTGCTTTAGTGTCTCCCAGATTTGAGCCGACGTCTTCGCCGTGGAGAGAATCGGTTGAAGGAAACAGAGATAGCGCCAAGCAGGGCACTGTAGATGAGCTTATCTTGTCTCTTCCATAGTGTGTATTCACGGTTGGTTGTGGTGGCGCCGTTGGTGGTGAGTGTGGACGGAGGTCCAACAGTCGTTCTGTCGATGTAGCCCGCAAGGTCATAGCCATCGAGCAATGCATGAACTTGACGGCTCCACATAAGAAAGTTGGAAGCCGTTAGTTTGGTGACATTCGTCATGTTGACATTAAGAAGGTTTTGTGTTTCTGAAACAGCAATGTTTTCAGAAGAAGAGACAGACGCCATTGAAGAAGAATGAAGAAGCTGGGAAAAAAAAAAATTTTGAGCGGCGGCGAAGTTTTTTTTATTGTGTTTTAGGTATTGGGGCTCTGATACCATATGGGATTGATAACTGAATGATTCATTACAATGAGGTAATTACAGAATATATAGACTATACATTAGGGTTTTACAATAGTCTAATCTAGCATTTCCTTATATACTATACATGTCTCACTTGGTACATTGGTGCAGCTTCCACCATCGATTATAAGGTTGCACACCTTTCTTTGAACAACACACCTTGTGTGAAACAAGTTTTCCATCTGCTCTTGCTCCTCAGAATTAGTTAGAACACTAAGAGATCTTCTTTCCACTAATATATCTCCCTTCGCAGGCAGTTCCTCATTCTCTTCTAGAGATGTTTCTGAATCTTCTTTCTCTTCTTCTGACTCATACTCCCCATTCTCCAAGAGAATCATCACCTTTCTGTTGGGGCATTCATTCTCATAATTTCCTTTTCCATGACACTTGAAGCAGTTTACCTCTCGAGCTCTAGTAGACACCTCGGCTTTGCCTTTGTGATCGTTGTTGAAGGAGTTTGGTGTAGGGAAAACCTTTGGTTTCACAGTTGGTTTGTACTCCTTTGAATAACTCGACTTAGCAGTAGAAGACCCTGCTCCGTAAGTGTATTCCGAACCCCTCCTCTTGATTTATTGCTGTACTAGACGCGCTTTATGCACCATTTCTTCTAAATCTCCATATGTTTGCATCTCGATCCTGTCTTGCACTTCTCGGTTCAATCTTCTTAAGAATCTTGCCATAGTAGCCTCGCTGTCTTGTTCTATATCAGCCTTGATCATTAGGCTCTACATCTCCTGAAAGTAATCCTCAACACTTATAGTTCCCTGAGTTAACCTCCTCAACTTCTAGTGCAACTCCCTATGGTAATGAATAGGAACAAAACACTTTCTCATGATGGCTATCATCTCATTCCATGTTTCAACCGGAGTCTTTCTGTTGCGACTACGGATTCTAACTAACTGATAACAAGTAAAAAGCTCTCAAGGTGTTTATCTCTCAAAGTGTTTCACTCACTCTCAGTAAATCTTTCAACAAAGTCTCTCAAGAGTTCCTATAGAACATAAACCGATCAAATCTGATGCTTAATTCCCAAGCGACACAAAAGAAGATGAACAAATAGAAAGCTTTAAGAGATTTTCTTGTTTTTTATTTTTTTTTATATTTTAAAAAGAAAAAAAATAGACTGGATCAACACAGAAGATAGGAAGACAAGAACAAAATGAAGAAAAAGGGTGAAAGAATGAGAAGATGATACAGAGATAGAGTTAAGGACATCTAAGGGTGCTCTCATACCACTTGATATGATCCTCCCTGAATCGGCAATTTGAAGGTGGTAGAATAGATAAAGAGTCTTCAAATGAATCAAAAGACATGAGTGAAAAAAGGGGTGGATCAAAACGTCACACAGAAGTTGTGGAATAGCTTCTAATTTACCAACTTATCTCCTTGCATATGACACACCAAGTCGAGACAAGAAATGACCGAATGGATGTTACACACCAAACAATCGAGTGTTCACAAGGAACTAAAGAGAAGTTCTCTCAAAGTTTCTCTGAAGAAAGATAAAAGTGTTTGATTAAAAATGATCATGAACGATGGTTTCTACAAAGAGTTTACATTGACTTAGACCATCTCCAATCCTACTCCAAATTTTGCTCCAAAATAGAGTTTGGAGCAACATTCTCTCTAACCCTACTCCATACCTCACTCCAAAATAGAGTAAAGAATGAAGTTACTCCAAATATGGAGCAAAAAATAGAGTTTCTCCATTTTTTTTTATCATGACTCCATTTTAGAGAAAAAAATGGAGCTTGCATTGGAGTAAAACAAAACTCCATTTTGGAGTTACTCCAAAATACAGAAAATTATGAAGTTATATATTGGATATGCCCTTATAAAGAAAAGAAAACTAACTTAGTGAACAAGAAAACTTAAAGAGAATTAAACTCAAAGTTTTGAATGACTCTTAGACTCTTTCTCCGCCTAAACCCTTGAGCTTCTTTGGTCGAAATTGTTGCTGGGCTTGAGTCTTTGGATCAACAAAATGGGCTTTTGTGAAAGTAAACTCCATTGTCTCATTGAAAACCTTCCTTTAGAAAACCCATTGGGACAAAACCAAAAGGTACGGAAAAAAGAGCATAAATGGGTCCCTTGTCTATTTGTTGATTAGTCTTGGACCTGAATCAAGACCAAGATACCTTGTAATTCATCTTCTCTATCCTTGCCCAAGTACTTTAGTCGATCTCCAATATGACTAAGTAAAACTCTGATTGACTCCTTGAATCTCTTAGTTCTGGCTCGGGTCATTGGTCCATGTGACACACGAAGTGGCTCAACATCTTCAAGTCCTTTGTCCACTGGTTCAAGGTCTGATTCAAGCTCCAAGTCTTTGTTCCTATCCATGATCATATCATATATCATGGTTAAAAACCATAAAAACCATGATATATCAACTTCCCCAGACTTAGCATTTGCTTGCCCTCAAGCAAATAGAAAACCAAAAAAGATGATGAGGTTTGAAAATCACGGAAACTCAACTTCTCTATAGAGTATTTCGTTGACCACTATGTACTTTTCCGCAGACATTCGCAGCCTCCGAGATTTAATCCATTATTTCACAACATTGTCCATCAGCCTTCATCACTAGGTCTCATCGATGATCCCAATGTCAAGAACCTTCTAGACTCTTACTTTGATAAATTAACCATACAACCTCTGGTACTTTTTCTCTCCCCCAGACTTATTCTTTTCTCATTCTCTTTTGTTTTTTTTTTTTTTTTCAAAGGTGTAAGCGAATAATAGGGTCCCGGGAAATTTTCTTACCTCTCGCTTCCAACCCTTGTGTGATAATTTCTTTCTAAGAAAAATAATGGGATCCTTGGAAACACTCATAGCCCTTTAATTAGAAGAAAATCCTCTCATATTTTCTGCCTTTTTTTTCTTTTTTTTTCTTTACTGAGCATAAGGGAGAGAAGTACCATTTTTTCAGATCTCACACAGGCTCTCATTTGTCAAGTATAAACGAGGAGTCAAACCCTATGAATACCAATCATCTCAATTAGGTAAAAGAAAGAGCTCAGAAATTAGATCCAGTTTTAGTGGATTATACTAGAAATATGGTCGCCTCTAGTTAACTGGTCAGCCTTTGGATTTTTTTAGTCAGATCTAAACTGAATCTGCAGCAATGGTCACTTAGGTGAAAAGTCAGAATAATGGATCCAAGAGAAATATCATAATCTCTAACAAGTTTTGACTCAAAAATGAATTGACGCAACTGACTCTAAGCAAGACAAACACAATGTCAGCAACAACCTTCCCCAGACTTAAACAACATAGTCCCTTACCAAGTCCAAAGTTTGTAAAAGAAACGAAACGAACTGAATGGAAGTATTAAGAACAGAGAAGTTACCTGACTGCGTTAGTAATGTCGAGCGACACCAGGATTAGGTTGACACAAAATCTTTTGTTGATTGACATTGATAAACGGTTGCTCTTTGTAGGCACGGTGTCGATCGACACCAATGGTGGGTGTCGAACGATATCATGTCTATAAACGATTACAACTTACCAGAATGTGATCGGTGATCTAAAACTAGTCTTACCGCACAAATTTGTCATAATTAGCTGATTGTAGTACTTTTGCAAGTCAGTATCAATTACTCAAGTCTACTCGTATCATTGCAATACTTGAGGATCAATCCATAGGGATAAATATTACAATACCAAGAATACAAGAAACTAATTAAGCTAAGCAAATCAGGGTGATGTTTATAATTGACTAAAGAGTAAAGCAATGATCAAATCAAAAACAGGCAAATGACTAAACAAAGATTGATTCAAATAAGATAAAAGACTAAGCCTCTAGGTGTGATCATGGATTAGGGTGCATTCCATGTGAATCTATGATGTTAAAGCAATCAAGAAGACAGTTTCTTTGGCTAAGAACTCTCTAATGTCAATTAACTCACTCTTATGATAATAATCACCACGTTAATTAGCTAATCAGTATCTAATTCTCAGTAATGAAAAGACAAATTAACAAACATTACTAACCAGTTCTAATTACCATTTAATGATCTAACAAGCATTCTCATGCGAAAGATACATTAAACTCTCATTTAGCTCATTCAGGCTTTTCATCAAACACTTTAGGTGTCCTATGAACCTAGATTTCACTTTCTCAAAGAAATATGGCATTAGGAGCAACAAAGAGAGAAAGGAAAGAGGAACCAAAATGTAAACATCAAAGAATCAACATCGAAGCACCCTAGTCTATACACCCAAAAGCTTAAAAAGGAAGTTACTCACTAATCATACTTAACACTCTTAATTTTTTGCAAGATGAGATGTTAAGCATGATTAATAAGATGAAGAGAGAAATATTAGATGAAAACAGATATCTAATTGAATAAACTTCAAACAAATTGTTTCTTTCCCCCAAAGGCAAGTGTTTTCAAAGATAAAAAGAGATGATTAAGAAAATTAGGGTTAAAATGCTTATATAGCTAAGTGGGTTGAACCGAGTGTGCCCAGGACAAACTAGGTCCTGACATTGCTCCAACAGGGTCATATATGGTCTGTGGTGGTCTGTTGTGGTCTGCACCGGGTTCTTGCACTGGCTAAAATTTCACCTGGTTCAGAATTTTGGTGTGTTCGTCAGCTGCACTGGTCTGTCTCTAAGTCAAGGTGTCACCCGTGGTGAAATGTTAGATGTTGCATTTGGGTATGATCTGAGCTGAGGCGTAGACCGGTGCAAGCTGCACTGGGTGCTTGTTTGGCCGAGGCAAGTGACCAAGGCAGAATCTTGGTGTGTTCGTCACTTGTACCTGCTTCTTTCCTCGACTTAAATGTGTCCCGACGCATGTAACCAAAAGGCTGATATGTTCATGCTCATTCAGTCATAACTTTCGAGCCACTGGTCAGAATGACTCAAAAAGACCTTCGATGTAAATCCAGCTCAATTTTCAGGGTTGAATCAGTGTGTATTTCAGGGTTGAATCAGTGTGTAAGCTTCTTGTTCAGCTCGATCTTGTAGTCGCATTGGCTTAATCTGATTTTTGGCTGAGAGACATGCTTATGTTCAATTGGGTGTACTTTCTTTACCACAGCTCAAAATGATTTAATTTCAACTGCCATTTAAATTTAGCATGACTTCCTAAAACTTTGATAAATAGCTCAAAGGCCAGTTCTGAGTTGAAACCCTCCATCTTGTTTGATCTTTAAGACGCATTGGTAGAGGTAACGCATTCACTCCAAGTTTTCTTGATCCATTACACCATCTCCTTTGCTTTTTATGCACTGGCTCCAATCCTCATTGTCTCCATGTATCTTTTAGTCTCCAAAAACACCTAATAACACTCCAAACATGCATAAACACACTGGGACCTGATGCAAAACCTATAATGCCACAATTTGGACAAAAACACCAAGAAAACAATAAGAATGTGAGACAAAAAATGCTAAGTAAAATGCATGCTTCTACCTATGAAATAATGATTATATCATTATGACTGTTAGATCACTCAGACACAAAATAGAAGCAACAATACATATCATAATCACATAAATCCAACAAGGTTCATAAACAGAAAATGTTAACAGACTGACTCAAGAAAACAAAAAAAAAATGAAACGAAAAAAAAAAAAAGTGAACCAGATAGACGGATAAGCTAGTCCTCGGATAAATCATAATCTCATCCATGTGAGAGGGTCTTGTCTGTGAACCATGTATCTATCGTCTGATAGACCAATGCTTGGTGTTGCTCGACAAAGAGCCTCTCCGCACCTGATTCACATAAAACACAAAAGTTAGAGAACAAAAAACAAAAGAAATAAAAGAACTTAGGTAAAAACTCATCAGTGGATTGCCTCCCACCAAGCGCTTGTTTTTAGTCATTAGCTTGACTTGTTAGATGATCAGGTGTTGAATGCATCAACCAGAGGCACCATGTGCCCTGCTGGAATCTCGGCTTTTGCCCAGTAATGTTTCACCCTTTGTCCATTCAACGTGAACTCTTTATCTTTCAGAACTTATCAAGACAACAGCACCGTATGGTCTGACCTCTTTGATGGTAAAAAGGTCTGACCAACGAGAACACAATTTTCCAGGAAACAATTGTAAACAAGAATTATACAGCAGTACTTGGTTGTTTGGTTCAAAGTGTCTGGAGAGGATCTTTATATCATGATACGCCTTAGTTCTCTCATTGTACTGCTTTGAGTTCTCATAAGCATGAAACCTGATCTCATCCAGTTCATTCAGCTGAACCAATCTTCTCTCAGCAGCAGACGTGATGTCAAAGTTCATCATCTTTACAGCCCATTCTGCTTTGTGCTTGATCTCCACTGGAAGGTGACATGCTTTTCCATAAAGAAGATGAAATGATGTAGTCCCAAGTGGAGTCTTGAAAGCAGTTTTGTAAGCCCATAGCACATCGTCCAGCTTTGCAGACCAATCATTCCGGGTCTTGCCCACTGTCTTTTTCAGGATTTCCTTGATATGCCTATTCGAGACTCCAACATGTCCATTCGTCTGATGATGATAAGGAGTAGCTACATGATGATTCACACCATGCTTTTTCAGCATCTTCTCAAATATCTTGTTAGTAAAGTGAGATCCACCATCACTTATAACAATTTAAAGCATTCCAAATCAAGGGAAGATAATGGTCTTAAACATCTTAAGAACCACATAAGCATCACTGGTGGGACTAGCAATCGCTTCTACCCACTTAGACACATAGTCCACAGCAACCAGGACATACGTATTCCCATAGGATGAGGGAAAAGGACCCATGAAATTGATGCTCCAGCAATCAAAGACTTCAACCTCAAGGATAAAGTTTTGTGGCATCTAATTTTGTTTACTGATCTTCCCTTTCCTCTGATACACGTTGTACTGCGAGATGAAAGTCTGAGCATCCTTAAACATAGTAGGCCACCAAAAACCTGCTTGAAGAACCTTGGAGACTGTCTTGAAAGTCGCAAAATGTCCAGTATATCACATCAAGAACCTCCAATTCTAAAATACATCTTTGTTAGATCCAAATAGAACCTTCTTAACTCTCGCAAGAACTTTTTCTTAGAAGATCCTTTGAAATTCTCAGGCGTGTCTTCTGCAGCAAGATATTTTGCAATATCAATATACCACGGTCGATTAGGAACAGCCACAACAGCTAACTGTCCTTCAGAAACACCATCTCAGCCCTTAAGCAAATTTGGCCTCGACTGCGAAGGGTGTCGACCGACACTAGAGAGTGTGTCAATCGACACTAAAGTATCGTGTCACCTAGTCGTGTTGAGAAGACGCAACATACTTCATGTTTCAGGAATAATGTCAACCAACACCATGGTCACCAGATCGTGAAACTTGCAGATTTTCATTCAAATTACTTTGCAATCCAGTCTTGATGAAATAAAAATTCTCTTCAGGCAGAAAATCATCAATGGGAATGTCTTCATCAATCCTTATCTGCGAAAGATGGGGAGCAACTCTATTCTCAACATCTTTCTTGGCCTTGACCTCAATATCAAATTTCTGAATTTTAGGTTTTTTTTTTAGATTTTGTTATAAATAACCTCTTGGGCATATTGTTTTATTCAGTTTTTATTGATATTTTATAAAAAGAACTTTTGATAAGCACTGAAAATAGTATTCTCAATCCATGTTTTTGACTAGATTTTTATAGATTTTAACGAGTTCAAGAAGGGTTGGTTTATTCGGGAATTCTTAGACTAAACGAATATCCTCGCATTTATCTAGCTGTTGTTATGTCAGTTGGCTCTGATACTAAATGATAGTAGTGGAAGCTTTAAAAGATAGAATAGTAGTCTGTTGATTCTAAGAATACCCAGAAAACTAAGATGATCACGAGATTATTCCTTTTGTCTGAGAATACCCAAATAAATCAAGTCTTCTTAGATTCGTTGAAATCTCTCTAGATCTACCAAAACAAAGAGCAAAGAGACAAAATCTCAACTCTATTAATTAATAAAAAATTATATGCAATTTTAGGCCTAACCAGCTTATTTATAATACATCCAAACATTAGAAAAACCCTAAAATCATAAAAGAAAATTATCTAAATAATTAAATAAATAATCAAAATATTTAGAATATTTCCAAATATCTATCATCATCATATTGTCATCTTCATTTAGAGGAAGGATTTTAGTACTAACTTGAGGTTCCAAATTTTCTTTATCCAAAGCAACTATATGAGTCAGTTTAGAAACTCAATCTGATTCTTACTCAAAGATGATGTCTCAAACTTCATTCCCCCCCCCCCCATATTGGGAGACCCAGGCATAGTGTATTGTGAAAAATTCCACACTCCTCTAGGTATCTGGCAAATGATCCTGGACGACGTTCACCTGAACCATCATACTAATCGTAATATTCACCACCACGATCAGATCTTATATACTTTATCCTTCGCTCAAGTTGGTTCTCAACTTCAGCCTTAAACTTGTTGAATAGGTCTATAGACTCTGACTTTTCATAAATTAGAAATAAGTATATATACCGAGAAAAATCATCAATGAATGATATAAAATATTGTTGATCGTTCCAAGATGTTGTAGGGAATGGTCCACAAATATCCGTATGTATTAACTCAAGAACCTTTGTAACTCTGTATGCACCTAATTTCTTCTGTTTAGTATATTTTCCTTTAATGCAATCCACACAGACATCACAATTTGTGAAGTCAACAAAACCCAATATAGCATCTGAAACAAGTCGCTCAATTCAATTTCTAGAGATGTGACCTAAGCGTTTGTGCCACAAAATTCCTGTTCTTGCATTTCTAATTTTACATTTAGTACCCCTTGATTTAACACTTAAATTTCATCATGACAAGCTACAGTGTCAAGCATATAAAGACTGTGATAATCCATAAGTGTACAAGTTCTAAGTAAAAATGAATTAAGACAGAGTAGCGTTTCCATGCTCAGTTAAACAAGAATAACCAGATTTGTCTTCATAAGGACTAGAAACCAAATTCCTTATAAATGACGGTGCACAAAAAGTGTATTTCAATCCAAAAACGTCCAATACTAAAAAGTAATCTAAAACGTGCAATTGCCTCTACATCCACCAAAATCAATTAGCCACATGAATGTGCCTTTCAGCTTCAATTGGTTTTTGTTAGCTTAGACAACCCTGCAATAAAACACTAATGTTAGTAGTTGCACCTGAGTCTAACCACCAAGTGTTTCTGGGTATTTTAACTAATTTCATTTCAGAACAGACCATAGCAAGGAACATACATTTCTTTCCATGCCAAGCGTGATACTTTTGGCAGTCCTTCTGCATATGTCCAGCTTTCTTACAACAGAAGCAGGTATTCTTCAACCTTAATCTGCTTTTTTTTTAGATGGACGTTTAGCAACATTATATTTAACAACTTTAATTTTCTTTCTTTTCCTCAGACCCTTAGAGGTGTTAACCATATGAGCACTTTCAGACCTTTCTTGTTTCATCATATCCTTATCTTGCACACAATATGAAATAAGCCCATTAAGAAGCCATTTCTCCTTCTGTTTGTTGTAACTGGATTTCAGTTGCTTGAATTGTGGAGAAAGAGAGTTCAAGAATTAATAATACATGAGCACTTCTTCTGGAAGCTCAGTCTTGAGAGTCTTAAGTTTGAAACAGTGTTGGACATTTCCAAAATGTACTCTCTTATGTTTTATTTGCCTTGATACCTCATGGTACTAAAGTAATACATAAGTGTGCTTATTTCTGCTTCATTGTTACTTGCAAAACGCAAGTCCATCTCAACAAGGAACTGTTTGAGAAATTTGAACTCGTCATCACCTCTAAAATTTTCTGGAATAGTTTCCATAATGATCATTAAACCAATACGATTAGAATATTCTCACTTCTCATAAATCACCTTATACTTAGCAGTGCTAGTATCTATAGGAGAAGTAAATTGTTTCATCCTTAATGCAAGGCCAAGATCCATCACTCAAATAAAATCTTAACTTTATTCTTCCATTCCTTTTAGTTGAAACCAGTATGTGTTGGAATTAAACCAAAGTTTGTAGATACTGTAGAAAAATTCGCTACAAAAGAAAAAATCTTTATTAGCAACGCACTACTAAATCGAATTACATCAATAAATAAAAAAAACAAACGATTATACAACCCATCTCAAGATATTAAGTACAACATTAATATCAAGTCTTTGAATAGTAATATTAGCTGTTAACGATATTCTTGTTATAATAATCAAACACTGACAATAATACATGATAAGCAATAAAACTATTTTTGGATCAATTTACTATTCGCATGGTTATTTCAAATAATTGTCAAATGTTTATCATCACAGGTATGCATTTAATTCGGTTAAATACAAATCTACATTTGGATCGATTTAATATTCAAATGAATATACACAGACACAATACTCAATATTATTCATGAAAAAATACCTACAATAGATGTTACTTTGGCAACATATTGCATCGATTAATCTACTTCAAATATTATACTTGCGATCAAATTTATCTATTGATTTAAAACTTAATCTTATTTTCCCAGACATATAACTAGAATTTTGGGAGCGACATATAAAAGAATTATACGGCGGCATAGTGGTTGATGAAAGAAAGAAGAAAAACTGCAGTCCTATAGTTATGGGGTTCAAATTCTACGTTATTTTCCTTCGTTTAATTTTACCAGTGGACCTGCGGTCCATAGATGATGTGTTTCATTAAATCAAAAATGTAAAAGACCAAGTTACTCTCTTTCTTCAATCTAAGCGAATTTCGATTGAAAACCCTAAAATTCGTTATGAATCAGCTGCCAAGCAAATTCAGATCCGAAAATTTGCTCAAAAATCTTGAAAAAAATTCTCGAATTCAAAAATTATAAAATTTACAGCATGAGACTTTATACCAAATCTAATCCTAAATTTTTCTCCCCAAAACAATCTCCAAAAAGATTGCCAATTTTTTTTTGAAAACAACACTTTATAAGCAACAAATTTTAGATTCGGTTTTTTTCACAAATTTAAGATTCAAACATGTAATGTAATCCAGATCTAACATGAAAAATTAAACCACAGATTTCACAATACTAATATAGACATAAACATGATGTGCTACAAGGTGAGGGAACAAGTTTTACCCTTAATAAAAACAAATAAAAGCCGCAAGTGCACAGCTAATCAAATGTAGTACTTAGGGATCAAATCCATAAGAATTTGTGTGCCTACGGTTTCTAAGTTTATGTCTATACTAAATCGGTTTTAAGGGGTTGGTGTTTGTCACGGATTAAACTAAAACTAAAGAAAGCAAATGAATCTATCCTAAAAAGCAAGTAGAAAATCAAATGAAAGCAAGTCAAACTAGTAGAAATTCGAACTAAAGTAAGTAAAAATGCAGATCTAAGAAAGCAAGTAAATATCAATCGGTGAGAAGTTATTGATTAAGACACAAAAGCCGTCAATGGCTATACCTGAGATCCGCAAGTCAAGAGGTCGACTGAAAAACAGAGACAGAGCCAAGGAGCCTTTTGAAGATCTAAAAAATCCAGGAAAAGCAACAAGACATGGACGGATTCCACATTGCGGCAACTGTGGTGAAGCTGTTCATATAAAAACAAGTTGTAAAAAAGAACCAGTTGTTGTAGAAGGTCCAAAAAACAGACGTGGTAGACCTTGTAAACCACCGAGTGAGGTATTCAATGGCTTTTGTTGGCTTATTTTTGTCTCTCATTAATTTAGATAGATTTTGGAGTCATTACTTTATATTGCTTTTGTTGGCTTGTTTTCAGTTTCCGAGTCATCCAAAGCCACCACTGATGGGCTACGGGCCTAGGGTTGTTTTTCATACAAGCCCATTGGTCCATAAAGAAAGTTTTGAATTTATAAAACCCTAAAATCTGAAAGTGCAAAGATGTACATTGTATAACTTAGGGTGTCGATCCAAAGGGAGGATGTCTAATCTGCAAGAAACAACAAACTAGGAAGTAAGCAAAGTCATAACCCAATAAAAGTTTTGGGGTTTTTGGTTAAGAGTCCTAAACTAAACCTAATCTAATATTCACAAGAAATAAAATGCAATGCAGGATGAATTGTTAAAAGAATATCTCAAGCATATCGACTGAAAATAAAGACTCTTAAACTCATAGGTGGCGATTTAGACTTCTCCGGTTTACTCTAATTGATGTATGGTGGCATTTCCAATTAGCTTCCGGGCGATTTATCTTCATCTGTTTATGGGAATCTGCATGGAACTAGAATAGACATATGTATGATTAACCAACTCTCGTAATCTTAATCAACTAATCTCTTAGATCTGATAATTAACTCTCGCTCTCATAACAGAAATAAGATCATGCATTAGACATTGAATTCGTCTACTCACATCTCTCTATAGGTAGCTTTCGACTCCTATAGCGACTATGTTCTTCTGAAGCTAGGTATGGATGATCTGATACAGCACTCTCGTGGCTCTGATCAATCCTAGGCTCAGAGAATAGATCATGAATCTACTCTCATGCAATATGAACAACTTAGAAGACATGAGATCCAGAATATGGTTTAGAAACTTAGAAATCCTAATCAATATATATGTTCATCGATAACTCTTACAACAACTTGACTCTCTGGGACAAATCTACATGATAAAAGACATAGAAGAATGCAAAAGAATGAAACAGAAAAGTTAGTAGAATAGAAAGGAGAAAGAACAATGGATCTGGGGAAGAATCCCCATCTCCATCGCCTAACCCTAGAAAAACAAAGTTTGGTGGCTCAAAATCTCATTACAGGAGCACACACCCGTTTAGGACTGCTAAACAATGTATTTATAGGTCCTAAGGTCTTCCAGGTCTCGATTAGGGCTTCTCTGAAGAGGAATGGCAAAGTGGGCTCTGATTTTGGGCCTTGTGGCTCGTCCTAAAGTCCACCGGGGGTGAGAGTCTTCCATGACAGGTAAAATATGCTTTTGTCGCAGGTGAGAATCTCTCGGGCGCGGTAAACTGGATCAACTTGTTCTCCATGTATCTTTTGATTGCACCGTTGGATCTTTGTGATGTAAAGTGCTATCGAAAGCTGGTTATCTCCTCTTTATTGTCTCCAAATTTGAGCTGGATCAGACGGTGAGAAAGTCTTAATTTGAGGCTGAACTTCCGACGGTTTGACTCTGAGCTGAAAAGTGGATTTATTCCATTTTGCCATCATTTTCCCTAAGTTTCCTGAAAAGAGCCTTGAAACTACAAATACATCGTAATCATAATAAAAGTTCCTAAAACTGATTAAAACCTTTGAAAAATCATTTGAAATTAATGGTGAAAAGTGGTCAAAATCGGGTGTTATCAACCACCAAAGCCAAGAGTAAGAAAGACTCCACCTTCAGGAAGTAACTCCAACCGGTAAGTCTCTCGGGAGCGTTATTTTGAAAAAAGTGTAAATGTTGCAACTTGAAAATGTTTCTTGCATCTTGCAGGAAGCAAAAAAAAAACTAGAGAGGCCACAAGTTCTTCGAAAGCTTCCCAACAAGTAGGTGAATCAAGCTCGCAAACGCCAGTTATATGTAGTGCTTCAGAACCATCACTTTCATCTACTCAAGTGAAACCACATGTCAAGAAACCTTCAAGAGGGCGACCACTGAAGGTAAAGTAATTGGCTGTTTACATTCCAAACGGTTCTGAAACATTCTGGAGTAGTGGCGGAGGCAGCCCACAATAATGTGGGTCTGCTGACCCAGGTGAAAAAAAAAAAAGAATTATTGCACTATAAATTATCCCACGACAAAGTGATATAATTTAGAAAGGGAAGTTGCACTATAAATAAGAGTTCATCTTAAAATATTAATTTATAAGTTGTGGATCCGTTCTAAAACTAATATAATTTAGAAATGAAGCTACACATTAGTGGTTTTTTTTTTCAGGAGAAGCTGCATATCGATCAACAAAATACCCTTGGCTAAGTTGCTTGACTGTTTATTTTAAGCAATTTAAAATACACCAACCATCGATGCTTGTGATAATAGCACACGAAATTTTTAAATATTAAATTAGGATTAACATATTTTTGTTTTGGTGTACATGTAGATCGTAATGCCAAACATAATAGAACAGTTTCTGAAAAGCAAATCTCCACCATCTAATATAAATCCAGTAAAGAAAAAAAACATTCAATAGTTAAACATAATGAAACGGTTTCTGAAAATAAAATCTCCACTATCTAATATTGAATTGGATGATTTACCATATGATTCAGCAAAGTGGAAAAACATTCAAGATTATCATCCTGATAAAGAGATGAGGTACGACGCAAATACTTGAGTAGAGGACTTTGTCAACCTCGCAGTCATACTTTTAAACAAACTTAATAGGAAATTTATTGTGGTACTTTAATCCACATTGGTTTGTTCAGTATCATGATTGGTTAGAGTATAGCATAGAAGACAAAAAAGCTTTTTGCCAATTGAGTATAGCGTGACCCATGTCAATAACTTTTCTGCCTCCACCACTGTTCTGGAGTCCATACACAGATCGACCATTTGAAGTATTTGGGAATAGAGTGTATGACAGATCCAAACTAAACCTACATCATCGACAAAACCCTAAGGAAAACCAGCAAGAAGGAGATGCAGGAGATGCTCAGCAGTAGTGTGTTTTATGGTGTTAAACATTGGTGCAACTTGTTTATCAGCTCTGTTTTTAGACATTGTTTTTGGTGTGTTAAAAATTCGTGCAACTTGTTTATCAGCATTTAGACATTGTTTTTGGTGTGTTAAACGTTGGTTTTGTTTTGGCTTGTTTGGTCTTACTTATTGGATGTTGGTTTGAAGTGTTTAGACCATTATCTTTCCTTTTTAATGTTTAAACTCTAACAACAACAAAGACAATGTCTTTAATCAAATCTAACACAACAACAAAGACAGTGTCTTTAATCAAATCTAACACAACAACAAAGACAATGTCTTCACTGAAAACTAACAACAACATTGGAAATACCATAAGGACAAGATAAACTACGCTAGAGACATAAGATATTGTACTGTGCTCTTTTCCTTCAAAACCAACACTTCCTGCTTCAGAGCTTCACATTCCTCCTGAAATTGCTTGAGCTGATTCAATACATCACTCGGTTTTTCCACATTCACAGCGTTCCTGAATAACAACTCTTGCTTCAAATTTCTAATCTCCTCCTTTTGCTCTCGAATGATATCTCTTGCCTCCAACAAAGTAAGATGTTGCCACCCGTATGGCTTCTCAACATCAAACCAACAGAAAATTTTGCAAGTTCCAAATCCGTTACCAATTCTACGTCCTCTACAAGTGTAGAACCTCCGTGCAGTATTTGCATCAGTCCAAGCTTTGACAATTTTTGCTGTCTCGTTACAGTAACACAAAACACTTGTTTGATCCTTGTTTACACTCGTTGATGAGCTACGATGATCAGCCATCTACAAATAATTGAATACAAACCTCCATGAATCATAGTTATCACGATGAAAGCAACAATTGGTGGAACAGTAAATTAACTTACCTCTTCTGTCACGATTTGTTGTAATGTGCGCCTCCTCACCCTCGCTTCTAAACCCAGATATTTCGTCACTCTCGATTTACTCCTTCCCTAATCTCGAATTTATAGATTCTGGTAATTTCTCGTTTCTGGGGTTTACTCTCATGAACCCTAGATCCCCAAAATCGATATGAGAATTTTATTTCGAGTTGGGGTTTTTTAGTTAATGTTGCTTCTTTTTTATTCATTTAATTTAATTAATGAATTTTGAGATTGATTAAAAAAAATTAATTAAATTTATGCATGTTTTAAAGCAAGTTACCGGAGTTAACTATTCTGTTACAGGCTGTTCTTGTTCCGTCAGGTTTTCCGGCGACGCGAAGAAATCTATCAAAGTTTAAAGTGCTACCTTTTTGATCCCACGAGGTTTAAAATGCGATTTTCCCTATATATATTATATTTTAAATAATGATACAGTAAAAAACTTTATAAATTAATAATGTTGGAACTTTGATATTTTATTAACTTATAGAATTATTAATTTATAGATTTCAAAGAAAAAATACTATTTATTCTTATTAATTAAAAGAATTTTTTTAATGATTATAATTTTTAAAAAATTTCAAAATTATAAATAAGTTCCAAAAAGATTTCATTTAAAATAAATTAAAACATTAATAAACTCATATTTTAGTAGATTATCTCACTTATATGTTTATCTCAGATTTTTGTTTATGGTATTTTTGTTGATAGTAATTATTAATTTATAATATTAATAGAACCAAATATTTCCATAGGAGTTTTATTAAAATTATTATCTTATCGAATTGTATCATATTTTAAACCAGCCCAACTCAGACTATGAAAAATTATTAATTTATCGTGTTTATTAATTTATCGAATATTAATTTATTGAGTTTTTACTGTTGATGGTGAGGGATGAGAGAGACGAAAATGGAGAGAAATGATTTCTCTTACTTCTTCTTACACTGCTGCATATATACATATTTATAGTAAGGAAAAATATATAAAATAATGATAGCACAGTCTGCAAATATATAAAATAATGATAGCACAGTCCATCATGTAATCTTTTCTTGAAAAATCGATATAATCTTCTTTGGTAAATCTCTTGTAAGTTTATCTTTTGCCTATTCTTTGATGATATTTTAAAAACTTCGTCATGGTAAACCCTAGTGGGATAAAAACTATGATCAGAAAAAAAATGCACCTATGTGTTTCATAATACTTCTTCTTGAAGTATTTCTCTTTAAAAGTTAATCTTTGTGCGTTTTTCTTTACTGCCTTGTTAAAAACCTTGTCATGGAAAACACATTTGGATAAAAACCATGAAAAAAGAAAAAGAGTGCAGCCACGCATATTATCACAATTCTCCCCCTGTAAGCATCATCTTTAGAATATGCATTCTAATTATATACACCATCTTTTTGTTATCTTTATAAGTAGAGCCTTAGTGAACATACTTGTACAATCGTCATCTTGGATCATTGGACTTCTGGTCCATAGTAGTTCGAGTTGGTCATGCTCTCTTATTTCAAAATCTTCATTTGATCAATATAAATTGACCAAATAACTTTTTCGGATGCTTCATGCATCCTTGATCCTTCTAGGATTTTAATCAATACATTACTGAATACGATTACATCCATGACCGGAGAACATGTCTCTTATATTCAATTTTCGTTCTTTGAGAAAAAAATTTGTGTCACAAACCAGGCTTTATATCTTGTGACTTCATTTTCTCATTGTTTCGAACAAAGACCCATTTGGTCTCGAATGACATTACATCTTCAGGTGTAATAATTATGAGTCGTACGATATTTTTTTTTATTGGTTCTTATGGAATCCTTTCATTTTATTCTCTAAATTTCTTTCTCTTCAGGAGAATTTTAGATTGCATTAACCCCCCCCCCTCCCCTTTTTTAACTGAACCCTAAGTTCATTTACTTTACTCTGATAAATTTTGTTCTTCAGGAACAATAATTCTTGTGGAGTACTTTCAAATTTTATGAATATCAAGTTCATATGATATTTGGTAAGGAATATCAAATATCACTTTCTTTAGAAATGTTCAAATATGAGTTTTCTCTATGTGTGAGATCCTGCTGAGATCTTTCGAGATAAGATCTTAAATTGGGATACCTGCAAAACAAACTGAACATAATTTTCCTTTCTAAAAAGCATCATATTTTATGACTAAATCAAGGATCACTTTCACTGACCCATCTATCAGTTAATCTTAACTAAAATTATTATACCCCATAAAATAAATATATACTCATCAAGTAGAGTTCCTGGAAACATAATTATGATATCAAGAATCCTTTGGGGATTATTTTCTTTGCAATTCAAGTCACTTATTTTCTGCCAGACTTGATATTATCCTTAATGTTTGGACTGCTGGTCCGAAAATATCTCATTTTTCATATGAGTTTAACATAAACTTGATTGCCTTTTCACCATTTGGCCAATATTTTCTCTTTCTACATTCATCCATAGAGGTAGACTTATGATCCCCATTCATATCGCGCACTATCTCGTTATTGTTGACAATTATTTTGTCTTTGATTCCATCATTTCCCATAATGACATGGTTAATCGAGATATCTTTATCATTAACAATGATATAATTCAGGTACTAGATTTTAATATTAACCATATCAACGGTCTCTTTAAGAGATTCATCCTCTATCCAACGATTACATATATTTGCTCCTTTTTCTTTGAAAGATTTCTTTGGAACCAAAATAGTCTATCACATTTCTGATGTGCCACAGACTCTTTATTGATAACTCGTCCTTCAGGGACATATATTCTTATTGGATCATTTTCAGCTAGAATTGAGATGTTCTTTCATACCAATAGTATGTCTAGCAGTTAAGTAAATGAATTATCCTTTGAACTTCATGTTCGAAATCATTTATACGAGGATCCATAATTTACAAGGATAATTCATTTCCAGAAATCTCATTAGTTGTTCCATACCAAAAAATGGAGAAATTTCACCATTGTTGATCTTGTAATCTTTTGGATTACGTTATAAAAATTATCTGTAATACCCATTTCAAGTGTGAACATAATCTTCTGGATGTTTCAGTTACTTTAGATATGGGATTTTTTCATTCTTTCCCTCGAGATGATGATACTTCAAGTTCATCCATCTTGAAATGAATCTCACTTTAGGACCAACAACATATCCAGTTAGCCCATTTGGGTGAGAAATTATGCATCAAATCCTTTAGTGGACTCTTAATACCCCCCTCTGATGATGGCTTTTCTTGCCCTTTCATCTTGAACTGATTTTCAGTTATTCATGTATAATTTGGGGACTGCTTAAAGAACTCGAGCCACCATATCTAATAAATTTTTTCAACCAAAAATGGTTATTCATCTCTCATGATGGTCTCAAGACATGCTATGTACAAAAAACTTCGGTTTATTCACACAAAATTCTCAATACCTTTATTACACCGAGATGGATTAAACCGATTATGCTATATATTAGTAAACTTCTAGCTTAGTATTTTATACTATTTTGCCATCTTTATGCATGTTCTCATCATGTAATTTTCTATAGCATTTCGTTCTGCTGGAACGTTTTGTTTTTCCAGAACATCTAGCTCTTCTGGAGTGTTTTGTTCATCGGGAGCGTTTTGCTCTTCAAGAACGTTTGTCTTATCTAAAAATTTATCTCTTCAAGAGCTTCTAACTCTTCTGGAGTTTTTAATTCATGAAACTTCCACAGCTCCTAATAATTCCGGAGCTTTTAGCTTTTAACATTTCCGGAGCTTTTTAACTTTTCTGGAGCTTTTTAACTCTTCTGGAGCTTTATAACTCATGAAGCTTCCAGAACTTTTAGTTTCTAGAGCTCTATAATTCCATCGGAAGTTCTGATTTTTAAAGACATGTTTAACTGTCTTTAACCATATTGATAAAATAAATTAAATAGTTAAACATAAAATAAAGTTTAATAACTATAATGAAAAGCGGTTAGTATATATGTTAGTCGTCTTCTAGACAAAAGTTATTAAGCAGTTATTCAGGAACACTTGCATGTATATCGTCTAGATATATATTTTTCATATAGTTTTTCTGGAACTTCTTTTCATCTATGTCTCTGGGGCATTTTTTTCAAGTATGTTTTCTGGACATAATATGTTCTTCTTAGTTCTTCATGAACTTTTCTTAAATGTCTTCGGGGCATTTATTATATAGAAGTAATGATCTGAGGAGACAACTATCATATGATCATAAACCAACCATATATATATGACAAGACATAGTTTACCATAATGATTGGTTCAGAGAAGGCAACGCCTATCATCCCGACCATTGTACATAAGTATAAACGGATTAAACATAATTTAAATCTCACATTTTTGGTATATGAACGAATCATGCTGATAACGTGTTATAAACTATAACTAAAATAAGGTGAGATATATATGTGTTGATATATATATATATATTAGATTATATTTTAAAAAGATGATAGATGGTGAGGGATGAGAGAGACGAGAATGGAGAGAAATGATTTCTCTTCTTATTAACTACTTCTTCTTACACTGCTTCATACATACATATTTATAGTAAGGAAAAATACATAAAATAATGATAGCAAAGTCGCTAAGTATTGAGGCAGTGATAGAATAATTATCTGTTTCTAACAGTACTTTTGTAATATTTATTTACGGAATGTTTTTAAACTGGTTTTAAGTTATAATATTTTTTCTAATAGAGTTTATCTCTCTCTCTCTTCTCTCATTCTCATCTTTCAGAGAGAGATAGCTTTTTCTCTTATTATTGTAAATTCCGATTAATATCGGATCTAGTTTTCTGTTTATCGGATTTTTGTTTTATTTCCAACCTTTGCTAGAGATCTGCAATTATGAGATTATGGTTTGAATCTCTTTCATCTGTGTTAACTCATTTCTTCATTCTGATAAGTGGCGATTTTTGACTCATTCTAACCCGTGTATATTGATCTTTATAGGAGTTTTTGGAATCTTTTTCAGGCTGTTTCAGGTATCTAGGAGGCTTTAGGCGAAAATTGGAACAGATGGAGCTTTTAGTGCAAAAAGGAGTTGAATCTGAGCAAAAGAGCCCAATTCATACCCAGATGGACCATACTTGGTCGGGAGCAGCTGCTCCCAACTAACCCCTTTTGTGGGGCATCTGCTCCAACCTCTGGAGAAAAATAAGGAAACAGATTTTACCTAATTCTGAAACGTGCTGGAAGGGAAATGAAAGGCCATAGCCGCTTATTTTGATCATCACGCTTTATTTTTACAATTTCTAGACCTTTTGGAGTTTTTGCTTGTAAGATTTGGGAGAAAAATATCTGCTACACTTAAGAAGAATTTTGAACCCCCTTGATACCTCTGAGTTTTATTCATAATTCCTTTTCATTTTGTGCTTTTTCTTTCGCCATGTCTGAGTAGATTCTTTATCTAGATTAAGGTTTTCAGGGATTTTCATGAGTTAGTAAATTGAATGCAAATAGGGGTTAATACAGATTGTCTTCACCATTGTTATCCTTAATGCTTAGGTTAAATTGATCACTCAATCTGTGATTTTAGGTTAATCTGTTCATCAAAAGTGTAATAGGTTGCTAGAAATACTTTGGAGAGCGATTTGTCCTTAGCCAACGACAGTTTATGTTAAGGTAAATCGTAAATAGATCAAACCTGCTTGTTAATGCTTGTCTGTGATTTTCTATGTTCAAACAACAGTTTAGAATTTAGGTTGTTAGACAAAGTTGTCGATGTCACGACAGTGGGTTGATATGCATTTATGTTTGACTTCGAGACTTGCTTTTAAATCGTGCCCTGAATAGTCATTTGACTGATAACACCGTATTTTGACCACTTTTATAGATCATTTTGAAATACTTTTTCTATGTTTTTTATTGCTTTCAAGTACTTTTATCACGTTTTTTTAGTATTTGTAGTTCCAACTTCCAAGACTCTTTTTAGGAAACTTAGGGAAAAGCTTAACAAAATGGATAGAATACCAGATTTTCAGCTCAGAGTCAAACCGTCAGAAGTTCACCCCCGATTGAATGCCTTCTCACCGTCTGATCCAGCTCAAATGTGGAGATCTCAAAGATGGAAGTATCAGCTTGGCAATCCAACGGTTCAATGAAAAGATACACGAAGAGCAAGATGTCCCGTAAACCAGCCGGCAAGCAGTTCCACCTGCGGCCAACAGCCATTTCACCATGGCCAGAGGCTTCCCGGCCGCGGCCAACCATTTATTCCCTGCGGTCACGCATATCCCGACCGCAGCCAGCCAACTCTGAACTCGAAGGTTCATTTCTCAAGCCCAAAATGATTCCCTCATTTGGAGAAACTCTAAGTGACGCCCAGAGATGTCTTGAGCACTATAAATACATGTCTTAGGAACCCTAATTCGTATCATCACCTTTTACACCATCTCGTTTTCTTATTGTTTTTATGCTTTAGCTTTTGGGGAGAGATAGATTTGTCTCTTGAACCCTTGTTCTTTCTTTTTCAATTTCGACTATTGCTCTACTTTTCAATACTATGTTTTTGATTTCGTTCATCATGTCTGAGTAGTTTTATTGTTGGGTCTAAGAGATTTTCGATGGGGATATATATGTTCGATGAGGATTCCATGAGCTATTGAAGCCGAATCTTAGAGATTTTTTTCTGAATTTATTTTTACTGCATTAGAGTAGCGTCATGAACTACAATCTGATCCAGATGCTTGGTGACACGAAACTGTTCATCCGGTGTCAGATCTAGTTTGGGAGAGCAAAACAAACATAGGAGTGGAAACCTACCTATGGGCGATTTGTGAATGCTGACGAGTCTTAAACATAATGCATCTTTTCTCTTCCAGGGCCAGAGTGGAAACCTACTGGTCAGGGTTGAGAGAGATCTATGATCAGGACAGTTGCGTATTCATACGTCTTTGACTCTAGTTCGAAAAGTTTAAGCTAAGATCTTATCAAAGTTACTCTCTAGCAATGTTTTGAATCGTTCATACCCCTGAGAAAACTTCCCTGAAACCCAGCGCCTTCTTTCCTATAGATTTACACCAATTTTCATTCAAGTTTTAGTTTAGTATCTTTACTCTTACAATCGATTTTCATTTAAAAAATTAGGTTTAGCCGTTTTTCTCGTTTTTAGTCGATTTCATTAAGTTTAGTTATTAATTCCCGTATTTTCTCTTTAAGATTAGTTTTTACATAGATACCACCAAAACCCCTACAAAAATCACCTGGTTCTAGACTTCCTTACTTTATATTTCTTTCGAAAGCTTTTGCAGGAAAGATCTTCCTTCCCTGTGGATTCGATCCCTAAGTACTACAATCGATCAGTTGTGCACTTGCGGCTATTGATTTTATTTAGGGTAAAACTTGATACCCTCACACAGCAGACACATCAAGTTTTTGGCGCCGTTGTCGGGGAAGGCACGCATTTTTTTTTCAGCAAAACCCTAAGAAAGGTTGGTAAATCGACTCTAGAACCCTTTTTCTGCATATTTCCATTTTTGGTTCTTTTTGTTTCCATTCCAGAAGCAATGGACCCTATAAATCGAATCCCTACTATGAGGGAGGTTTTTACAACACTCCTCAAGCCACCAGACGCAGAGAAGAACACCAAGCCCGAGATCTTAGCTACATGGATCGATACAGCCAGCCAAATTATCCATACTACCGGCGCAAAGAGCCTGTTCGACGCCGGGAAGATCCTTATGGTCCTCCTCCGACCTATTTCGAGTCACACGCCTATCATCCTCCACCGCAGAACCCTAATCAGCAAGAGGATAACTTGAGGATCAGCAGACGTTTAGGACATCTCGAAGAAATGATAAACCAGTTCCTTGATCAGAAGATTCTCATCGAAAACACCCTGCTCAAGAGATTTGATTCAATCTTTGAAGAGTTTAACAGAAATTTCGATGATCTGGCCAATCATGTTCGAGTTCTGGAAGAACAAACCCACAAGGACGCACAAACACTAGCTGGGATGATCAACCAAGTTGCAGCAGAGCAGACAAGACAATGGTATGACATCATACAAAACTCAAGTGATATTGTCGAATCGAAGCAGGAGATCAAAGAAGTCAGAGAATCCGCCTCCTGTATAGAGAGAAGACAAACGAAGAGTTGCAGGAGATCGAGCACAGGCTGAACAAACTCGAGCTCAAGGCACGGGAGATTAATGCAAGATTGGAACAGATGCCCAACATTGAGCAAATTATGAGATTTTCTAAGAAATCTCCCAAAGATCCTGATGAAGATGCACAGAAACACCCTTGTATGAGTTCAGATGATGCTAGTCTACCAAAGAAAGAAGCTGAAGAGGTTCGTATCAAGTACAAGAAGGAAGAAGCGGACTATGAGCAAATCATGTCCGGAGCCGCGGGTCCGACCACTCTGTCCGCGGCCAAGGCTCCTTTTCCCGCGATCGCGAGGCCTCTGACCGCGGGGATTGGTCGTTCAAGTTCGCCTCCGGGATTCGAAAGAAAAATAATACATCTTCTGGCCCAACTTCAACCTCCAGCACCTAAAAAAGCAACTTAGGAAGAAAGAGACCAAGTTTCAGATGAAGAAACGGATTGGCAGGAATCATTAACTTGGATGATGGCAATGGAATGTGTTGAGGATTTAGATGACTCTTCAATCCAAGAAGACCTGAAATGCAGCAAGATAAAGATGTCATACATCGATTCAATCATTGAATACGACGCTGCAGCTTTCTTTTGTGAGTCCTATTCTGCGTTTGAAACGCCAGCCAACGCTTACAGAGAAAGGCAAGTTCGAACTCTTCATAAGGTCAAGACTACATGTCAGTTTCTCATCTCTTGTTCTATTAGAGGTGAAATGTTTAAAGATGTACTTTGTGATTCTGGAGCTTGTCTTAACATAATGTCCAAGGCAATTGCTTTGAGACTTGGTATTAAACACCTGCGCAGGACTAGAGCAAAGATTAGTCTAGCTGATGATTCCATTGCAACACCTCAAGGAATAGCTCATGACATTCCTTTGAGAATAGGAGATTGCATCGTGCCTGATGACTTCTACATAGTCGAAACAAGAGACGCAACACATCCAGTGATTCTCGGATGGTCTTTTCTAGCAACTTCTGGAGCTATAATGGACTGGCCAAACCGGAGGATTTCGTTTTCTAATATCGACAAAGATGTCTTCACAGAAGCTGTCCCATACAACAGCAAAGCAGGTTTTAGGGAGAGAGAGATTTGTCTCTTAAACCCTTGTTTTTTTCTTTTTCAATTTCGATTATTGCTTTACTTTTCAATACTATGTTTTTGATTTCGTTCATCATGTCTGAGTAGTTTTATTGTTGGGTCTAAGGGATTTTTCGATGGGGATACATATGTTCGATGAGGATTCCATGAGCTATTGAAGCCGAATCTTAGAACTTTTTCTTCTGAATTTATTTTTACTGCATGAGAGTAGCGTCATGAATTACAATCTGATCCAGATGACTGGTGACACGAAAGTGTTCATCTGGTGTCAGATCTAGTTTGGGAGAGCAAAACAAACATAGGAGTGGAAACCTACCTATGGGTGATTTGTGAATGCTGACGAGTCTTAAACATAATGCATCTTTTCTCTTCCAGGGCCAGAGTGGAAACCTACTGGTCAGGGTTGAGAGAGATAGTTTTCTATGATCATGACAGTGGAGTATTCATACGTCCGTGACTCTAGTTCGAAAAGTTCAAGCTAAGATCTTATCAAATTTAGTCTCTAGCAATGTTTTGAATCGTTCATACCCCTGAGAAAACTTCCCTGAAACCCAGCGCCTTCTTTCCTATAGATTTATACCGATTTTCATTCAAGTTTTAGTCTAGTATCTTTACTCTTTCAATCGATTTTCATTTAAGTAATTAGGTTTTGCCGTTTTTCTCATTTTTAGTCGATTTCATTAAGTGTAGTTATTAGGTCATTTTAATTCCCGTATTCTCTCTTTAAGATTAGTTTTTACGTTTTAAAGACACCACCAAAACCCTCACAAAAATCGTCTGGTTCTAGACTTCTTTACTTTATATTTCTTTTGAACGCTTTTGTAGGAAAGATCCTCCTTCCCTGTGGATTTGATCCCTAAGTACTACAATCGATCAGCTGTGCACTTGCGGCTATTGATTTCATTTAGGGTAAAACTTGACACCCTCGACACACCACATCATTGACTTCTATCTCTGAAATTCCTGCGAATTATCTTAGTCTAGTGTTTGTTTTAATTGAATTTTAATCATCGTAATTTTCTTTTACTTGTTTCATACTTTCGATCGAATCACATTCTTTCTTAGCTTTGTTTTAACCCTCGTGGTGTCATAGTGTAACACTGGTCCTATGGATTTTGAATCTTTTATATTACAATCTCAAGTTGTTCTATTGCAGTAGAAACTAGGAGATAATATCCAGTGAATCAATTTTTGGTGCTGTTGCCGGGACCAATTTGTTACCTTTGATTCTTGGCTTGAAATTCAGTCTAAGATTTTGCTAACTTGCTCTCTTTTCTCTCTTGCGTGTGTTTCAGGTGTATGACAAAGAGATCCACAAAAAGAAACTGTACCGAGAATCTAGTCACCTTATCGCCGAGCTTGCAAGAGTAGAGCGAGAAAACAGACGTCAAAAGCCTACTTCAGCCAACATGGGCGACGAAGGCAACAACGAAATGACTGCTGAACTGCAGCAGTTGGAACAGCTGCGGAAAGCACAGTAAGACAGGGAACAGCCGCAACCAGCCATCGGAGACAAGGACAATCTGCATGCTTTTTACCAAAACAGAACTGTGATTGTCCCTCCTACAATTCAGAAGCAAGACTTTGAGATCAAACCTCAGATGATCTCATTGGTGAAGCAGCACCTCTTCCATGAGCTCCCAGCTAAAATTCTGATGGACCACATCAAAAACTTTGAGGAGATTTGCAGCACAACTGGTTCGAATGTGATACTAGGCAATTTCCTGAAATGAAAGCTTTTTCCGTTCTCACTTGCGGATAAGGCTTCTTGCTGGTTGAAGCCATTACCACCTGTGTCCTTGACTACATAGACATAGTGCAGGTCAGCGTTTTTGGACCACTTCTACACCAAGTCCAAAACCGCATCTCTGAGGAACAAGATCTCATCATTCAGGCAGCAACCTGGAGAAGCTTTCTGCAAAGGTTGGGAAAGGTACAAGGAGTACCGAAGAGAGTGTCCTCACCATGAGTTCTCTGATGAGCAGATTATGGCTACCATCTATGATGGTGTCAATTGAGAGTACAAGAATGTTTTGAATGCAGCCAGCAATGGCAATTTCATGACTAAGTCCAAAACAGGTGCTTATGAGTTGATTGAGACTTGGCTGCAAGCTCCAGCAACAAATCACAAGTATATGACAGGTCGATGAAGGCAGTTAACCAGTGTGGACTCTCACAAGATTGATGAGCTGACATGCATGGTGAATCTGTTGTTGAAGGAGAACCAGAAATCAGTACACTTTGCTGATGAGAATGGCGATGCATCTCTCTCTCAAGAGTTCGGTGAAGTAGAGAATGATGATCAGATGGAGGTCAACTTTGTGAATAGGCAAGGTTATGTGCAGAATCGCGGTATGTGGCGACATAGATCCCTTTCTGTGATGATTGGGCGGAATGGTCTTGTCTAATGGTGGAGTGGTGCACTCCTCATGGATTCAGGACTGTTCTGATTTACCTTGTCAAGAAGGCTGAGTTGAACTCATCGATCTCGTTTCGGCTAGGGTCTGTTTCTTGGTACTTGCTTGTAGGGTTATCCTTGTTTGCTAGCTTGTTTTAGGATTAGGCTCTCTGTAATATTCATGTTTGTTTGATGGTGTTGTGGATCTCCTTAAGATCTATTCTCGCTGAATAATCCCAAATTACTCACTCATTTTTCTTCCTTATTTTATTTTCAGATATAGTAGATCAATTATGTCTATGTTGTTGATTGTTATATAAGCGTTTTCGAACCTGGTAGACCTGAGGTTCACCAAAAGAGTATAGTTCTAACATGTCCGATTCTCTGATTTTCTAAGAAATCTGACATAGGGATATTACAATAACTGCTAGTAATTTTCTCCTCTGATGGCTGACTGCTGCTAGGTTTTCTAAAAAAAACCTCTTTTCTCTGCCAACTCATTTATAAAGAAAAATAAAACTAAAGTTTTTTTAAACTTTCTCTACATGAACTTCTCCTCTACTTTTAGGGAATTCGTCTCTAAATTTGGGACGAGTTGATCGGTTTTACTGACATTTTATTGATAGTCCAGGATAGAGATGTTCTCCTCTACTTCTAGGGAATTCGTCCCAAATTTCTCCTACTTCGTTTAATATTGGGTTAATTCGTAATATTAGTACAATTGTGGTCGGCAGAACATCTATACCATCATTTGTTTTTATAGTAAGGAATATAGACATCACTTACATCTTAAACAATAAATGCCCGGTGGAGGAAAAAGAAGAATCAAAATGTACGAGAATCAGATGCGAAAATTATTCTTATTGGGCTAATGGGCTTTACTTTTCGTTTTATCATCTGCTTTATATAATTCAGACTTCGTCCTCTTCACACCTTCATCGCATTACACACCAACGTTGATTTCTCTCCTTCTCTATCTCTCAAATTCCTTCGCCAAAAATGGCCGATCAGCTCACCGATGATCAGATCTCCGAGTTTAAAGAAGCTTTCAGCCTATTCGACAAGGACGGAGATGGTTCGACTCTCTCAGATCTTTCTTCCTCTTCATTTTTCTTTCCTTCTATGGCAGATATTTGTCTGCGTCGTTTTGCTTGAACTGCTTAAGAATCTGTTGCTTTTCGTTGTTCGTTTCCTTAATGTTGACTCTATTTCGTCGAGATTTGGCTTCGATTTATGTAAGTTATGTGACATCTGGATCGTTTCGTAGTTTATGGTCGCAATTGGGATCTATCTCGATGATATCTTCTCAATCGAAGCAGAGTTTAGTTGATTTCATTAGATTTATAGGCAAATTTTCGTTTCTAAGTCTGTTGATGCGTCTCCATAATTCAAAGTAAATTGTAGATTAAATTGAAGTTTTGGAGTTGAAAAATTGATTGCAGGTTGCATCACGACAAAAGAGCTAGGTACAGTGATGAGGTCACTAGGTCAGAATCCAACAGAAGCAGAGCTTCAAGATATGATTAACGAAGTTGATGCTGATGGGAACGGGACAATAGATTTTCCTGAGTTTCTGAATCTGATGGCTCGGAAGATGAAGGACACAGATTCTGAGGAAGAACTCAAAGAAGCTTTCAGGGTTTTCGATAAGGACCAGAACGGTTTCATTTCAGCTGCGGAATTAAGACATGTGATGACCAATTTGGGGGAGAAACTGACAGATGAAGAAGTTGATGAGATGATCAAAGAAGCTGATGTTGATGGAGATGGTCAGATCAATTATGAAGAGTTTGTCAAAGTGATGATGGCAAAGTGAGGAACAATTCTCAATCTCTCCCTTTTTTTTTCATTGTATTGAAGAATTCTCTGATTTTTTTTTTGTTTATTCCATATTTGACTTTTGTCTGTTCATCATCATAGACATTCGTTTCTTCCTTTTAGTGTTTGTTCGTCTTTTTTTTTTGTCATTTTTCAAAATAAATTAATGTTTATGTTTGGAAAGGATTTAAAATGGTGTTTTCTTTTGTGAACTACCATTCTAATGGTCATTTGAAAAAAAGCTAGCTTCTAAGTTCATGGGAAATGTGGAAAACGGTTTATATAATGTATTTCGATGTGTGCTTTAATTATATAAGCTAAATGTGGTTAAATTTCTAGAAAAATGTCTAAAAACAAATATTTTATTCTTTCAAGTGGTAAATTACAATAATTTTAAATTTCAGGTGGTTTGAATTTAGATCAACTAGTTTCTTTGTTTTAGAACTAAAAAAAAAAAGAAGAAAAAAAATACTAAAATTAGTTTTTGTTTCAAACTTAGCACACCAATTAATTCCTAAAATAGCATAAACAGTTATGTAAAAAAAGATTTTTTATCATAATTAAATTAAAACATTATGTTTGCGTTTCCCATTTTCTATTTAAAATTTATTTTTTTCTACTAGAGAAGGGTTTTGAGTCATTTTAAAATTGAATTTGTGCTATTATTGGGAAATTCAATGTTAAATTTAAAACAAAAAATGTACTATTTTAGACAATTGTCCAAAAAAAATGTTGGTTAAATTTTTTGAGGAATGTTGTCATTATACGGATAGAAATGACAACGTTATACGGTTAAATATAATCCATTTCTATCCGATTTTCATATTATACGGTTCACATAAATGGATTATATTATTATAAATAAATAAACTTTTATACAAAAGGGGGCAGAAATAGCTCATTTTAACTATATAATACAAACAACTCTAACTATTACAATTAGAGAAATTAAATTTAGGAAATTCGAAAAGGGTAAAATGCAAAACACACAAAAAGTATGCCTATTCTATTGTGAGTTGTAAAAGAGAAAAACTCAATTATTAAACTAAAGCAAGATATGTTTAGAGGAATAAAATCATTATATGGTTATTAGTAGCGAAAGCCAGATAGATGAAGTGAGAATCTCCTAACCTTTTAATTCTGTGCATGAAATTTTGTTTTACAAACATTATTCTGTTCTTTTTCATTAATTATTGTCGAATCTTATTTGGTTACTAACTATTTTTCTTCGATTCAAAATGTGTGTGGGGCTTTAGGAGAAGACGAAAGAGGAATATGACGGCGAAGCGTAGTAGCACTACTGAATACAAAGAAGAGAACCGTCGCCGGAAAAGTCACTGCCGTATTCTCTGACTCCGGCATTTCTAATTAATTCTCTCTCTTTTATATGCTTGTGTGTAAAAATAAGAGATTTGTACCTCAACCCAATAAAAAGGATTTTAAACATCATATCTTGTGATTTTTTATGACGTCAAATGAAAAAAAAAAATTCTTGTATTGAAATATTACCTATACTGACTTCAAATATCATAAATTTTTAGACAAAAATAAAACTACCTTAAAGTTTTTTGAGTAACATTAAGAAATAAATAATAGTTTTAAAACCTCATGACTCAAGACATCACCAACGGCTCGATCATTGCAAGACAATGGTTTATTTACACCATCTAAACCTTTTTTCAACCAGAAAGTTCATATAACACGTCCAAATACAAGAAGAACAACAAGAGCCTCAAGTTTTCTTTCTCGTATTCATCCCTTCAAAGCCTAATGACTTGCTTTACGCTTTTGATGAATAATTCAAATAATGTATTTCTCTTTTTACTCATATGGACCGTTGGAGGTTCTTTGTATAACAACACTATTGATGCAATTTGTGTGACCAATAAGATTTTCACCCAATTTTTATTTATCTTTTTAGTCTGATTACTCAAAGTTTATTAGAAAAACTTTCAAGTCTAATTTCTTTATCTACCTCTCTAAAATCCTAACCTAGAAGTCATTCCTCTCCACTCTATAAATAGAGAAGCCATGACCTAGAAGAGATCAGAGAGCTATCTTGTGGTGAAGCACCTTAAAAAGAGAAGCCAATGTATAGCCATCTAGGAGGCAGATCCAGCCTGTTGAGACAGATCCGTCGACCAGTTCTGGCGTAAGAGAAAAACGGACAGGCAAATCGGATCTAGCTATAGCCACTAGCAGATCTTCATTTGGAGTTGTCATTTGAAAGTTATGTGTGTTTTTCTGAAGCAGATCTGCACAAATCAGATTTGAGAGAAGTCAACTTCGGAAGCGTTTTTCTCAGATGGTCAGCGATCTGAGAAGCTCCAGAAGACAATCTTCATACTGATACGAAGCTCTTCAATTCCTATTTTCAGATCTACCTTCAGATCTTTTTTCCGAGATATGATCAGAGAGTTGTGTCTGTTTCTTTCCGGCAAAGTTTCTGTCCACTCCAAAATCTTAGTTCTATTTTTGGAAAGTTTAATTTTCCAAGTATTTATATTTCTAGAAAGCCCATTTATGAAAAATCTATTTATAGAAACTTTTTTTGAATCACAGACCTTGGGACGCCTATTCCAACCAGTTCTTCTGACGCATTGTAACTTCAATCACAAGGCAAAGATGAGGCGGGACTTGTGGATCTATAGGTTGTCTTAGACATAGTTGTATATGTGTATGGTGAACCTAGAATTAGAGATTGATTGGTAATTAAAATGAACATAAATGATTACTTGAGAACTGTTGTATGTATTGTTGATTGGTGTTAGTTTAGACGAGTTAGAGCGTATGATTGATCCCGGCCGATGGACGAATTATTTGCTGGTCTTCACGAAGAACGTTTTGTGAAGTGGGACCACAGCTGGACCATACACAGAGGGAGTGTGGCCAGTACAGGGGCTGACGGACCTGTGAGATTTGTGGCTGACAAGTCACCAGATTTAAACAGATTTACAGTGTGACGTTCTCGTGAGTGAAAACTTGTGTGCTAGGTTTCTCTGTACTTTTGAAAGATTTATGATTTTTTTTTGTCTAATCTTAGGTTAAATAGACATATATGTGGTTTTATTTAATTTTTCGTATAGATCAAGTGGACAGGTAGGATCATTCTCACTGAGTAACTTATTAATCACTTCTCTTCTCTTTTTCTAGTGAGTTCTTCATGTAGACTCGAGTTGAAGTCGCATTGGTGCTGTTCCAAGAAAAAAAAGGTGTTTTATTTTATTTCTAAAGATATTTACGCTGCTTTATTTTTCTAAGTTTGAATTAATGTTTTCTATTAAGATGTTTTTTTTTCAGTTTTCCTAGTTTATTTTAATAAAGAATTTTCAGACATTAATTAAATATTTTATGAGTTCATATTTATATGAAAAGCTGTTAAGTGAGTGAAGAATAAGCTAAGTTAAGTTTCCGAAATTAGGGTATCTCAATTTGTCCCAATCATTTGTTCTTCACCTTTTTATCAATTGAAATCTTTCCGTTTTGCTTTACAAAATATTTCTTTTTGCTCGTGTTTATCTGTCGAGTGTTTCTCCTCATAGTGTTTGAACTTATTAGAAGATCCTTCACAGCCTTAAGTGCTGTTTCTCAATCCTCCAACTTATCAAGCTACCTGGTTAGATCCAAAGAGAGAATTTTCTCTGTTTTCTTTGTATTTAGCTCACTCCCATGGATCATACACCATCCGAGATGTATATCAATCCATGTATATAAACATGTTAAGTAGCATCATTGCGTCTTTTAAGGATGGATATGTTTAAGCCTTATTCATTGAATCTCACTCAAGCCCATCCAAAAATGCAATTAAAATATCTGTACTTCAAGGGATTCACATGTTCCTGCACCATCATCATACTATGAGATAAAGAAACTTGTTGCTGGTCTAGGATTGCTGTAAAAGATGATAGATGTATGCGTAAATAACTGTATGATATATTGGAGAGAGGATGAAAACCGCCTGACATGTTGTTTTTGTCAAAAACCTCGCTATTAGAAAACAAGTGGAAGAGTGTCAGTCCCATATAAACGGATGTGATATTTGCCGTTAACAGAGAGATTGAAAAAGTTATATCAATCAGAGCGCACGGCAGGAGCTATGAGATGGCGTGCAGAACATACAACAAATGGAGAAATTGCGCATCTTTAAGATGCAGGAGCGTGGAAGCCAAAGTTGCTGCACAACCAGCCTAAGCCAGAAGCCCTCAATGACGACGTCTGGAAAGGGCTTTTGTGTGCATTGGAGTAAGGATTCAACGAAAGAGCAGTCCAAGAAAAATCTCGAAAAACTGGAAGAGTGAGCAAGGAGGAAAAGGGATTTTCATTCACAACAACGGTGCAAAATCGATCGAAAATGAGATGGAGGAAATAGTAATTCTGTTATTCATTTTTTATGATTTTTGTATTTTTTAGAAACTAATTATTTTTTACGCAGACCAAAGCTGCTGGGGGAGTTCGTCCAGACTACCTAGCGATGATCAAGAGGCGATACACAAACAAAAAACCGATGAACTCCAAGATCCGGAGATACGTGAGGTTGTTGAGAATAGCAAGAAGTTGAAGACTGACCGTTAAAACGAACTCTCGCATCTCTCTCTTAATAGATCTACGTCCTCGAATGAGCTAGGCCAGGAAGAGATCAACAAGATCGTTCTTTTGGTAACTTATGATTATTTTTTAATAATTTTTATTTGTTTTGTAATATTTAATTTTTATAATTTTTTGTTGCAAACACGCAAAATCAAGGGAATCGTCATTGGGTTAGGTGGACTTTCGAGCATGGAGTCTTCTAGTTCCGATTACCACTACCCGCCTCCGAAGTACTAAGCTGACATCGAACGGTTGACTTAGGACGTCAGAGTACGTGATGAAAAGATCGAGGCAATGGAGCAGCGGCATGAACAGTTGGCGACTGCTTACACCGCGACTCGAGATAAGCTAGCTAAGATGAAATAAATTATGGAATCGCATTTTCCAGATTTATCTAAGTAGTTATGATTTTTTTAATTGTAAACATGTTTTTTTTATTAAGACAATTTATGTTTACTAATACAACAATAAAGACATTACTATTATTATTATTATTATTATTATTATTATTATTATTATTATTATTATTATTATTAAATAAAAGTAATTATGATACATATACAACACACATCTTATTTTCTTTTTAATAAAAAAGTACTTTTCATCTCTTTACCAAGAATCCAAACATTGTATATAGTCCCTCCCAACATGGATGGATGGACACATATCTAGACCTTTTTACCATTGGCCTAACACAATATTGGTAACACATCTTATATTTATCAATTATGTTGTAATTTTCATGTTACTACAGCCAAAACCTCACAATACAACCAATAAAACTATCACAAAAATTTCTGCAATAAATCTCCACGTCAATAAATTTACCGTTAAAACCAACACACTTACTTTACAAATCAATAATCCACTTTTTTATATCATAGCTGTTACAGCACAAATAGTAAGGTTGTGATTTTTCCCTGCAGTTTCTAAAAATAAAAAGTCTTTGTTAATTTGTTTGTATCGTTTAGAAAAGAAGCTATACCATAATTGGTAAAATTTGGTAGCTGTTATAAATATATTGATTATACATTTGGAATAACTTTCTTTCCAAGCTTCTTAGCTATTAAGTATTCATCTTCCTTGAACATTCCTCTTAGATTATTTTGTCCTTAAGTTTTTAAAATTTTGTCTCCAAGCTTCTTTACTATATATAGGTGAGCTTGGCTTTGTAAACAACATAATCTAGTGAGAGAAATAACAAGAGATCTTTGATATTGTTCTTCATTGTCTAACCCTCTCTCTAAGTCTCTTCTCTAGTATTTACATATATACGAACATCTTTCCGAAGTTGTATTTCACAACAGTAGCAGTTTTTTATAAGCGGTAAGCAGAGGCAGATCCACTTAAAAGGAAGGGGGGTCATCTGACACCCCATAAATTTTTATATAATTGATTTTGTACATAAATTTATGAAAAAAAACATTAGCATTGTTTGTAAATGCTACCAATTAAACCCCCTAAACCCAAGATCAAATCTCTGATATGACCATTTCAATATATTTTTTTCTATTTGATAAATTGACCCAGGTTAAAAAAAATCCTGATCCGCCACTGGAGGTAAGTAACTAAAAAATTTAAAGCTATATCATAATTGTACCAAACATCACAAAATGCCAAAGAAAAAGATCAAAGAAAGGATTTTGAAACTAATTTCATCTGTGCTGAAGTCAGACCCTCCTTTGATGGCAGAAGTGACGCCACTCATCTTGATGTCGCAGATTTCCTCGTTGATCCAGAAGAATCAACGGAAAGGAAATGACTGAGATCGATGTAACTTAGTACCTTTCTGAAGAAGACATGAAAAATTATAATCTAGTCTTACTTTTTCAATAAAAATATAATTTACTTTTATAGTCTTTTGTTAAGAAAAAAAGGGATGGTTTTTGTTGATGTAATATAACTTTTAAGGTCTATGTCTCGGTTTAATAATATATTTATCTTTATGATAATTGTGATCCAGAAGAAGTCGCAGTTTGAGATTCAGGATGGAGTTACTTGTCTAGCAGACAGTGCTACGACACACACACAATAATTAAAGACAAAAAGTATTTCTCCTATCTCAAAATAAAGGATTCCGCCGGATGCGTGAGTACCATATCTGGTAATGCAAAGATTATATTAAGCTCTGGAAGAGCAAGTTTTTTAATGCCAAGGAGGACTAAATTTGAAGTGCAAGATGCCTTATATTCCCCCGAGTCTCTTAGAAACTAGTTAAGTTTTAAGGATATCCGCAGTAATGGATATCATATAGAAACTATGAATAAAAATGGCATTGAATATCTTTGCTTTACATCTTTGAGTAGACATGTATTGGAGAATTACCAATAATGTCCTCTGGACTATATTGCACAAAAATAAATATGACTGAATCATATGTTACAGTAAACTTGAACTTCAAGTTTACTAGTACATTTAAATTATGGCATGAAAGATTTGGCCATCTGGGATCAGTCATGATGAGAAAGATAGTGCAAAATTCGAGTGGCCACTCATTGAAAAACCAGAAGATTTTTCAATCACGACAGTTTTCATGTAAAGCATGTTCTCAAGAAAAAAAATCATAATTTGGCCCTCGCCAGCCAAAGTTGGGAATGAGTCTCCTGTATTCTTAGAGAGAATACATGGTGATATAAGTGGGTCGATTCACCCACCATGCGAGCCATTCAGATATTTTATGGTATTAATTGACGCATCCAGTAGATGGCCACATGTGTGTCTCTTGATCACAAGAAATATGGTTTTCACAAGATTCATTGCCCAAATAATCAGGTTAAGATCGCAATTCCCTGATTATGCCATAAAGAAAATCAGGCTAGACAACGCTAGTGAATTCACTTCAGCGGCCTTTAATGACTATTGTATGTCACTGGGAATCGAGGTTGAGCATCCGATTCCACATGTTCATACACAAAATGGCATGACTGAATCTTTGATTAATCGGTTGCAGTTAATTGCAAGACCATTAATATTGAGAACAAAGCTCCCAATTACTGTAATTAGTGTATGGGGACATGCAATATTGCATGCTGGGGCATTGGTCCAGATGAGGCCAAGTGCATATAATGAATATTTCCCAATACAATTAACATCTGGCAAGGAGCCAAATGTGTCTCATCTCCGTATTTTTGGATGTGCGGTTTATGTCCTGATAGCCCCGCAGCAAAGAACAAAAATGGAGCCACATAGGAGATTGGGAACATATATCAGATATAGGTCCCCAAATATAATTAGGTATCTTGAACCGATAACTAGAGATATGTTTACGGCACGTTTTGCCGATTACCACTTTGATGAAAGTGAACTCCCCGCGTTGGGGTGAGGATCTAGAAAATCACCAAAAGATATCATATGGTGTACAAAAACTTTGGCTTATCTTGATCCTCCTACCATTCAACGCAAGGTGGAAGTTCGAAAAAAAATACATTTACAAAGTTTGGCAAACCAGTTACCTGATGCGTTCACAGATACGAGAAGAGTGATGAAGTCTTATATCCCCGTTGCTAATGCTCCATCAAAAATAAATGTTCCGGAACAATGTATTGATGGGAATAGAGCAAATGAACCGCATGTTCAATTAAAGCGCGGGAAGCCAATAGGCTCGAAGGATAAAAATCTTCGAAAGAAAAGAAAATTGGGAGACAAAGTTCTAGAAGAACCAAATGAAGAAAAATGTCTAGAAGATATTTGTGAAAAAGTTCCAGAAGAACCAGATAAAGAGGTTTGTCCTGAAGACGATCCCGATACTGAAAAATATGAGATTTCCATTAGTTTCGCCCAAAGTGGGACATTATGGGCTAGAAGCAAGATAGATGATACAAATGAAATGTTCTCTTTTTTGGTATCTAGAGAAATAAAAATGGAATGTTCTCTTTTTTGATATCCAGAGAAATAGATCATGAAGATGATCCAGATCCAAGGTCTGTGTCAGAGTGCCAGAAAAGGCCTGACTTGAAGAAATGGCAAGAGGTCATGAGAAATGAATTATTCTCCCTGAATAAAAGAAATGTCTTTGGACCTGTAGTCATTACACCTAAATATGTAATGCCAGTTGGGTGTAAATGGGTCTTTGTGAGAAATAAGAAATAAGAAAAAACGAGGTCACAAGGTATAAGGCCTGACTCGTTCCACAAGGCTTTTCTCAAATAGCAGGAATTGATTATGAAGAGACATATTCTCCAGTTATGGATACAGTCACATTCATATACTTAATGAGTCTAACGGCATCTAAAAGTTTAGAGATGTACCTGATGGATGTGGTGACTGCATACCTATATGGTTCACTTGAAGTGATATATACATGAAAATTCCAGAAGAATTAAAGATCCCAAAAAGATCAAAGATGCCGGAAACATATAGGGAAATATGTTCGGTCAAACTACACCAATCACTTTACGGACTAAAACAGTCTGGACGCATGTGGTATCATCGCTTAAGTGAATACTTGTTGAGTAAATGATACATCAACAACGCGATATCCCTTTGTGTATTTATTAAGAAATCCGCATTGGGATTTGTGATCATTGCCGTATATGTTGATGACATGAACATAATTGGAACTCAATAGGAGATTGATGAGCATGAACTCATATGAAAGAAGAGTTCAAAATGAAAGATTTTGGAAAGAAAAAACTTTGTCTAGGGCTCCAAATAGAGCATTTCCAAGACGGAATATTTGTGCATCAATCAAATTACACCAAAAGGATGTTAAAACGTTTTGATATGGATAAAGCGACTTCTTTGAGTAATCCAATGGTCAATAGATCGCTTGATGTTGACAAGGATCCATTTCGACCTTGTGAAGATAACGAAGAAATATTATGTTCTGAAGTACCTTATATGAGCGCTATTAGCAGATTAATGTACCTTGCAAATTGTACTCGACCAGATATAGCCTTTGCTACCAACCTACTTGCAAGATAGAGTGCATCATCCCCTATGCGCAGACATTGGAATGGGATAAAGCACATCTTCATTTATCTACGAGGTACGATTGACTTAAGCCTATTTTATTCAAGAAACCTTGAGATTGGTCTAGTTGGTTTTGCAGATGCAGGATACTTGTCAGATCTGCATGAAGCGCGATCGCAAACAGGATATGGTTTCACATTTGGTGGAACGGCGATCTTGTGGCGTTCTCAAAAACAGACTTTGGTCGCCACTTCTTCAAATTATGCGGAGATTTTTGCGCTTCATGAAGCATGCAGAAAGTGTGTGTGGCTAAGATCAATGACTGAACACATACAAGAATCAAGCAGAATAATCAAAGATAAAGAACCTACAAAAATATTTGAAGACAATGCTGCTTGGGTCGCCCAAATTAAAGAAAGTTATATCAAGAGTGACAGCACAAAACATATTCCTCCAAGATTTCTTCCATATACTCAAGAACTCGACAAGAATGAGGAAATCGATGTCCAATACATTTATTCAAACAACAATGCAGTAGATCTTTTCGCAAAGGCGCTTCCTACTGCAATATTCAGAAAATATATTTACAGCATTGGAATGCGTCATCTACGAAACTTGTGAAGAGAAAAATATATGTTTTTTTTTCAGGAGGAGCTTTACTGCACTCTTTTTCTTTTGTTCTGGTTTTTGTTCTAAAACGGAGTTTTCTATGATAAAGTTTTTAACGAGGCAGTATGCACCGCATCAATATAAATGGATAATCAGAGTGTTATAAGTATGTTGGTTATATTTTTGGAATGACTTTCTCCCCAAGCTTTTTAGCTACTAAGTATTCATCTCCCTTGGACATTCATTTTCCTTGGATCACTTTATCTCCAAGTTTTTAAAACTTTGTTTCCAAGCTTCTCCACTATATATGTGTGAGTTTGGCTTTATAAACAACATAATTTAGTGAAAAAAATAACAAGAAATCTTTGATATTGTTCTTCATTCTCTAACTCTCTCTCTAAGTCTATTCTCTAGTGTGTGCATATATATGAACGTGTTTTCACAACAGTAGCAGTTTTTTATAAGTGGTAAGTAACTAAACAAATTAAAGTTATATCATAGTTGGTTGGGCTTTGATGCTTTGTAAGAGCTCAAAGAGTAAGAGATGGCCCAACGAATCAACACCTTAATTTAACATGAAAATATCCAAAATATTAAAAGAATCCGTCGCGTATTTTAAATAGGTTGCTTTTTGATAATTTCCCCTGTTGCAAGTAATTCTTTCCTTTCTCTAAGATATTATATTTCATTCCATATTTTATAAACAGAACAAAAAAAGGCTCCAATGGTGTGGGACAATGGAATCCCTGTCGACTAAAAAAAATGGAAAAGGTTTTCGACCGGGCCAATAAATTGAAAGAATAGTAAATTACTATCATATATATACCAAAAAGAGCAGAGAAGAAGTGTGTGAAGAAAATATCATGCATAAAAAATGTCCTGAAGAGAAGTTATAGGATTCATGCAAATATTATACATCACGCTAATTTTCATGCTCTTGTACTATATATACATAGTAACCAAACAAACTCATTAGTCATTACAGAAAACAAAACTAACCAAAAAACAAGAAAAAATGGGGAGAATAAATATATGGGCACTAATATTGTATGTAACAGTAGTGATGATGATAATCGAAGTAGAATCAAGTCTTCACAGAGTAGGCGGCGGAAAATACAATTGGAATCAAGATGTTAACTTTACCGATTGGGCCAACCACCAACGCTTCTACTCTGGCGACTGGCTCTGTTAGTAAAGAACATTTCTTCATTCTTTTTTTTCCACTTCTAAATTTTTTGTTTTTGGAACAATTTAGAATAAAAAGTTTAAAAATTTTAAATAGGTCAAGTATTTCAGAATTAAAGGAAATACACCACTTCAATTTTAATTTTTTTTTTTGGGGTTACTATTTATATTATAGGATTTGGTTTTTTAAATTTCGAGTTTCATTCTAGACTCTTTTTTTTTCTAAAATGTGAGTTAATTTTTTTTTTTTTTATTTTGGTATAGAATACTTTCTCATTCTAAGCATTTTTACCACTCTACAATTGTTTAAATTAAAAATTGACCAATTATTTAAAATTTAAAAAGTAAAAAACACTATTTTTCAGATGTGAATTTTTGTATTCATTGAAGGTTAGTTTTTAGGTTTAAGAATTCAATTTTTTTGTATTTGTTAGGATACTGGATTGGGATTTTTCTTTATAGGGTTAGACTTTTGTTATTTAAATAATCTATTTAAGTTTTTCTAAAATGTGGTCGAATTTTATTAATTTTGAATATGAAATATTTATATGGGTTGATCTTACTCTAACTTTTCATCTAAATTTACAGATTTTGGGTTTGATCGAACCCATCACAACATCCTCCAAGTAAACAAGAGTAGCTACGAGCAATGCATCGACACTGACTTCATATTCAACGTGGCACGTGGAGGACGAGATGTATTTCAACTTCTTCAACCAAAGCCTTATTACTTCATTTGCGGTAGAGGTTATTGCATGAAAGGAATGAAGCTTGCCGTTAACGTCCTTCCTCAACCGCCGCCTTCAATTCCAAACGTTACCATCACTCCGGCCTCGACCGCCACTACTCTCATTATACCCTTAAACGCTTTAACCGCGGTTGCTATCACCATTCTCACCGCCTTCGCCTTTAAAGCTTTATAATTTTACTATGGCTATGTGTCTTCTTATCTCGTTTCTTTGTTAATTTTGGTTTTGGTGTTATCAATTGAAACCAAAGGGTCATTTCCTTAATTAGAAATATTCACTACATTACGTCGCTTCATTGGGTGTTTGTTCAATCTAAATAATCTGATCCGAACCAACCTAAACCAAACCAAAATAACCATATTTCAAGACCGTTAAATCCTATTACGGTTTAAATGGATTCATGTTTTTATAATTGAAATAAATCGAAAGCTGAAATGAAGAAGAAAACTGTTCGTTGAGAAAAAAAGAAATAAAGGGAAAACTGATCTAAAAACCTATGTTTCTTTAAGCTGGGGAAAATCTAATGTTTCTTTAAACTTATTGATCTTTTTCACTAAAATCTGAGGTCGAACCGAAACCGCACCAAACCGTCCATTACAAGGCTTTCCTTAGGAAATATCATATATTTTTAGACGAAAATAATTAAACCTTTTTTTCAAAAAAAAAAAAAAATTAAACCTAGCTTATGTCGTTTTTTTTTTCCCACTTCCTAAACTTAAGAGATATATTTTTTAGAATAAGTCATTTTGAAGCAACCGTTGATAGAGAGAGTTAAGGGGCAAAATCCTAGTGCGAGGAACAACAAGGCTAGAGAAAATAGTTAGAATAACATACCAAACCTTTAATTTTGTTGCCTAGTGAAATAAAGAGACTAGTTGTGGCTTTCTTTATAAATTTTCAGAAACTTCAGCCAAACGACATTCCACTGGTATGAGTCTCTAAGACGCAATTGAATAGCAAAAGAATTAGCTCGACGATCTCGCAGCTAGGTAGCTCGACAATATTGTAGTTAGGCAACTCATCGTACTTGCAGCAGCTAGGGAGCTCGACAATCTTGCAGTTAGGCAGCTCGTCAATCTTGTAGCTATACAACTTATCAATCTCACAGCTAGGAATTCACTACAAGAAACCATGTTATATTTTTACGAAAACATTTGGTATGAAAATCCGGCGAAACGGACCAAATCTCGTCGCGACAGTGACCAAAGAGGAAGAAGCAGCGCTCGAGAAGCATCTTGCTAGCCACCCAAACGACGTTGAAGCTCTTCAGTCACTGACGAAAATCAAACTCCTAAAGGCTCATATGCAAACCTACGACAGCGATTTCGACTCGGCAACCTAAGGATTGAAGGAGATTCTGATGAAACATTTGATTTTTATTTATTATTTTCTATTTCTTTTTATTGTTAAAACATTTAATGTTTGTATATTATTATTCGAATTCATAATTAATAATAATTTTAGTTTCAAATTTTTTAACAGAATAAATTTAATTTTTGAAATTAATTTAGTTGTTTAAAATTAATTTAATTATATTTTTATTATTATCGTAGAAAAACAGTTGAAAGTTTTCTATAATCTTTCTATCAAAAATTTCCACAATTTTCCAACCAAAATTTTCCACAATTTTCCAACCAAAATTTTTGTCAAAATTTTCCTACCAATATTGTTGTAAGAAATTTCTTATCTTTTTTTTTTCTTTTACAATTTTCGACGGTCAATTTTCTATAACAAAATTTCAATTTCATAGAAATTTGATAATAATAAAAAGTTGTTTCCTACACTTTTCCGGTGATATTTTCTGTAAATTTTCAACATGTTTTCAGCATGTTTTCTTGTAGGTAGACAACTTAACAATCTTGTCGAACTCAATCCTCTCACTATGTAATATGAATTACAAATGATTTTATCTCTTATCAAAAGGTACGTAAGTAACCTTTTACAAAACACAACTGTATGATCAAATACAATCCGAAGTGTACTCTTTTCAAGATAGCTTGTCAACTCGACGAACCAATTTGTTCCTGTAATCACTAAGGTCCAGCTTCATTAATACGAAATTCTCTTAATTTCAAATTGATTTTGACTATCTATGAGATAGGTGAATTTAACAAACCCTAATTTATCAATGAACTAGTGTAGGCAAATGTTTTTTTATTGATTAGGCTACGTAGTCTTTCAGTTTTGGAAATCATTTTTTTGTTTAGAATGAAATAGCACCAAAAAACTAAACCTTCTTAAATATAACCCCTCATTTGGAAGATGACAACTATAGTTTTCATTAAAAAGAATTAAGATAAATTAAGAGAATTAACTAAAATCGATTGGATTATCGCTGCAGATCATTTGCATGAGCCGATCATCGTTGATTTCAATCCACCGACGATTGAGAGATTTCATATCGGCGACTGGATTTGAGATTATGTCGTTCACTGCGATTGAAAAATTTGTGATTGAGATTATGTCGTTTATTGCGAGTGGGATTATATCGTTCATTTACGTGAACCGATCATTATTCATTGCGATTGAAAGATTTCATATAGCCGTTCATATCGTCGATTTCACATCTATCATCATCTCGGTGATTATATTTCCCCAATTTGAATTGAGAGTTTTCCAAAATCATCGTTGGCAAATTTCTCATATACCTTCTTTTGACTATTAGTTTTCAATTATCACAGGTTCCTTATGTTTCAAAGAGAAATGCTGAGAATGTAAGATTATGCAGAGTTGGTATTCATGTGTCATTGAATTGGGCTAAGTACATATCGATTTCAGGCATCACATCATCACATTCAGAAGATTGTTTGTTATCTTTATATATGAGAGTCGACAAGGACAAGCCGCTGCTTTTGAGGATGACATTGCAATTACTGCAATTACTGCAATTATTTGCAGCAATTTAGGAAGACCTTCCTACAATTTATTTTTAGGAAAGACTTCCTGAATATATAAGAAAGCTTCATGAAAATGTTTTAAATGACGTTTGTAAAATGCAATGGTATGAAAGTGATGTTGTGTATTGGAAATTTTTATAGAATTAACTGCAAAGAAAATGAGGTATCAAAAACATCATAATATCCTTTACAAATTACAATTAACTGAAGATAAGATGTTATTTTTCACATGTACATCCAACACCAAATTTTCTTATTGACTATTTAGGAAGACCATCCTAAATATATATGAATCATTTATGAAGTAGGAAGGTTTCTTGAATATTTCTGAATACCTTCCTACCTTCCTAAAATGTATATGAATTATTTGATCATCTAAAAACTTAAGAAATATTCAAGTGAACATAAAAATGATTTGCAACAACAAACATGTCTAAGAATTCAAGAGTACTTTGATAACATAGATAAACAGCACAAACATCTCAATTCATTCTAAAACGTGTTATTGGAACTTATGTGTCTATTTATGCAACAAATGAAATTTAGAAAGTCATCATATATAGTGAGAAAGACATTCTTAAAAGAGTTAAATGATAACGTTTATTTCTATTTATACAACAATTGAAATTTTAGAAGCCATCATATACATTTAGGAAGGCATACATGTACAAATGATAACTTTTGTGACTATTTATACATGTACTTAATTTTAGAAAGTTATTATTTACATTTAGGAAGGAATTCTTAAAAGGTAAATTTTTCTTCTTCTCAATCACACTCGTACATTATATGATTCCATCCGACCATACATACTTCTTCCCATGAAGAAGTGTTCCTTTGAGTTGACCAGAATAAGTATCACAATTTGAGAATTCCCTCTCCAGACCTGAGGAAAGACAAAGTACACTTTAGATCTAAGACCTGAGAAAACAAAACAATCACATACAAATGCCTTCGGGTTTATGAAAACGATTCAGAAAGACATTCCTAAATTTTTATGAATCAACAAATACAACTATAGACTATAATCAAACATGCTCTAACACCCAATACCCTACAATCCGCCATCAGAACCTACAAAATTTACCAATTCGACGAAATTTAACCAACAAAATTGATACCCAATCCAACAAAAATCAATTACCAATCAGAAGAATTTATCCTAACTGATGCGCAATGCTTGTTCTTCCGCTTTCAGACTCGAATGCTTCAAGCAAATCGATGAAGTTTTATCTGAGAAAATCAATTTAGGTTTTGCAAAGGTTTGAAGGAGAAAATCATTAGAGCGTGTTTTCTGGGTTTAATGAAGGCTTATAGTTGTCCCAATACAAAGGGAGGGCTCTATTAGAGAAACTTTAATTTTTTGGGGCAATTTTAGAGAATTGCCTTTTTCTCATTTTCACTTATTTGTATATATCCATATTGCTGACAAACTAATATTTAAAATGTAAAATAAATAACAAAAATAAAAACTAAGTATTGTTATCCAACCATAAAAGGAAAATTTCTTATTTAAACAGCTCTAATTAATTCTTAAAATTTCTTATTTAAACCGCTCTAATTAATTCTTATATGTTGTGGTCCCTAACAACAAAAAAAAGGTTTACACATGATATCTCATTCGTTTTTTTTAATTTGGAAAGTTATAATATATAGAAGTTATGATATAGATGCTCAAATGTGATAAAAACCCGGATAGTATCGTCATGAAACCCCATTTTTATTAACGAACTAATGAAGCCAAATCGATTTCAATGTTGGATTAAAAAATCGCCAAGATTCGTGCTTACTATATCCATGACAACAACAACATCATTTTTGAACAATATTTATTTAAACCTAAAGACAAAATTGAATGAGAAGAGGCGGAAACAAAACCCTAGCTCTCGGTTTTCTCTCTAGCGCCGCTTTGTACGGACTGTATGGACACCGATTTTCTCAAGAATTTCGCTTCTTCCTTCTTTGAATCTTGTCTCGGATACTTTGATCTCCTTTTCCCCTCGCTTGTTGCTCTGTTGTTCCATAGTTAGCCAGCTCAGTTTCTGTTTTTAACAGTGCATTTGCTTGGTCTTTCTTCTCTGGTCACCATTTTCCCGTAACTTCTCATCTCCCCTGTTTCTAGCTCACTGCTACGGGTTACTCTGTGGAATGTCAAACCATCGTGATGACCTATCCGTTCCAAGAGACCGGAGATCTCTGCAAGAGGATGAACCCATCAGGATTCCAAGATTTGACAACTCGGCTTTGCTGGCTCGTTTCCGACTCACTCTCATCGGTCGGACCTTTCACCAAGGAAGAAGCACTGAGGCTTTGCTCGCCTTCATGCCTCGGGCTGGAATCTGGGACCTGGATGGCAGAGTTCAGGGTCACGACCTTGGGAATGGTCGATTCTTTTTTGACTTCGAAACTGAGGAGGACTTGCATAAGGTCCTCAAGCGCAGACCCTGTCACTTCAATTGCTGGACCTTTTCACTAGAGAGGTGGGAATCCAACATCCGGGATGATTTCTCGAGCACTGTAACCTTCTGGATAACAATCAGAGGAGTACCTCTTCACTACTGGGTGGATGAAGCTTTTCGGAAGATTAGAGAGGCTTTGGGTCATGTCGAAGAAGTGGATGTGAAGGATAGAAGGGTCAATGTTACTGTCGATGATTCTCGGTCTCTCTTTATGGAGCGTCGAGATCAGTTTGACAATGGTGATGAGGTCTCTGTGACCCTCCAGTATGAACGCCTTTACCGTTACTGTTTCACCTGCAACATGATTTTGCATGAGGAAAGGAATTGCCCGTTGTTATCAGATCGTGAGCGTCAGGATAACATGGCTCACCGATCTGCCCTGATTTCGGCTGGTAACGAGCGACTAAGAGAGGAACCGATTTCTGATCCACACCAGCGTGAATCTCCTGCTCGGGATGTTCCTGAGCGGCTTACCCTGGGTGGAAATGATCGGAGAGAGCATCTCTCTGCAAAGAGGACCGCGATCTCTCTACCATTGGGCAAAGCTTAGATCCTGCAGCTGCAGAGATCCCCACCAAGGGAGACTCTAAGCTTTGCCCAATGGTAACCCCTTCGTCTTCCTCGTTCTCAGGCTCTGGACTCTGAACGAGAAGCTGGAAACCATCGCTCCATTATTGCTGCTGATAAGGGGAAAGCTGTCGCAGAAGAGGAAGATCCAGTTGACTCTGAGAGATCGCATAGGCGTATGTTTGAATATGGTTCAGGTTCAGGCACAGCTGTTTCTCCTCTGCAGAATGCTCTGTCTCGGGGAGCTGATGTTACTACAACCGAGCCGACTACTCCTCTAGCTCTGGCACTAGTGGACACTAAAATGACGATTGAAGGGGAGAAGAACCTCTTTGGTGAGGAGGTGGTTCCCTTCGACTGGGAGGATCTTGCTGATGATATTGCTGAAGAGGAACTCGCCATTAAGCTCGCCAAGGAGGACCGATTAAATGATCTTCCAAATGAGGAGCTTGTTGTTGATCCTGCTGATAAGGAGCTTGATGAAGATTTTACTAAGGAGGATGATAACCTGGAATTTATGGAGTAAGACCTTCGGATCCTCGGGGAGGCACTCGCTGATGCTTTTGATGGTGTGAGCCAGGAGCATACTATCTCTGAAACGCTGGTGCCCATTGTTTATGAAATCAGGGAGACCCCAGCGTCTTCTCAGTCCCCAACGAGCAGACGTTCTCGTTCTCCTAAGCAAGTTAAGGCTGCTCTCTCCGAGGCTGGTGACCCTAAAGGTAAAAAGAATCGTCAGCTCTTTACTACCGGTTCAAGAAAGCATGTGGAAGAAAGGAAGAAGATCCCCAGAAGTCCCAAAGGGGTTGGAGTTGCAATCTCTAAGAAGCTCAAGCCTTTCCACGGCAAGAACTCTCCTAAGAAGAAACCTGGATCAACTCAAGGAGGATCTAGGGGTAAGAAACCTAAGAGTTCCACAACTTTCCCTCGTAAGGAGGAGATCTTTCCTATCTCTAAATGTCTCGCTTGTAATGGTTCTAAATAGGCAAATGTCTCTCGATCTTGTGTAGGTTTGGTGGGGTCCCAGAACCCACCCAAGCCCACCATATGAGGACAATCGCAAAGACCAACAGCTCGTCGACTGTAAGAGATATGTCGGAGATTCTCTCCAAGTTTTTTATTTCTCTCTGAGACAAAGAACGATCGTTTTTTTCTGCAGAATGTGCAAGTAACTCTTGGTTTTGATAATCTCCACACTGTTGAACCTGAGGGTACTAGTGGAGGATTAGCTCTTATGTATTCTAAAGATTTTCCGGTTAAGATTTTATTCTCTGATGATTGTTTATTTGATATTGAGACTTTTATCGATGGAAGCCGTGTTTTTATGTCATTTGTGTATGGTGATCCTGTGGTTAAGAACAGAGAATATGTTTGGGAACGGTTGAGTAGGATAGGGACTAATCGAAGTGGTGCTTGGTTTATTGCTGGTGACTTTAATGAAATCTTTGGGAACCACAAAAAGAGTGGTGGCAAGCGCCTTTCTTAAGCTTCCTTCCTCCCATTTCAAGCTATGATAAATTGCTGTGGTTTTATTGACTTCCCTTACACGGGAACCAGTTTTCTTGGGTCAGTTGACGGCGAAATGGTATAGTTAGATGTCGATTGGATCGCGCCATGGGCAATGAAGACTGGCACAGTATTTTCTCTCACACTCAGGTGGAGTACATGAAGATTTGGGCTTCTGATCATAGACCCCTTCTTATTACTATACAGAAAAAACCGATGTAACCCTGTAAGAGTTTCTTATTTGATAGGAGATGGCTTGACAAACCAGGGCTGCAAGAAGCTGTGCGGGATGGATGGAACATTCCTCGTCGCGCATCAACTAACTCCCTCATTAGCCGTATTCAAAGCTGTAGGAGAGAGATCTCCAAGTGGAAGAAGGGCACAAACACAAACTCGGAAAAACTCATACTAGAACTACAAGATCAAATTGATCAAGCAAATGACGATGAAAATTGCTCCTCCGAGTACCTTCTTGAGTTAAAAAAAGAAGCTATGTGATGCATATATAGATGAAGAACAATATTGGAGAGCAAAGAGTAGAGCTTTATGGTTAAAGGACGGAGATCCAAACACCAAATTTTTTCATGCGACAACCACGCAAAGACGAGCTAGAAATAGAATCTTAGGTCTTCTTGATCAAAATGGTTTATGGGTTGACAATGAGGAAGGAATTGAGAAAGTTGCGATAGATTATTTTCAAACCCTCTTTTCATCTTCACCATCATCTAATTTGGAAAACGCTTTCCGAGATGTTCCCGTGTCCGTCACGGCTTCAATGAATGAGGCTTTGACAAAAGATGTCTCCGTTGAGGAAGTTAAACGGGTGTTATTCTCTCTGCATCCGGATAAATCTCCTGGGCCGGATGGGATGACCGCTTGTTTCTTTCAAAAGTTCTAGGACACATTTCGAGAGGACTTAGTGGCAACGGTTAAGGAGTTTTTCCGTACAAGCTCCTTTGATGAGAGAATGAATGAAACGTATCTGCCTCATTTCTAAGGGAGAGAAGCCACGCGAGATGACTGGTTTTAGACTGATTAGCCTTTGTAATGTGGCGTACAAAGTGATCTCCAAGATACTCAGCCTTCGATTGAAAAGGTTTCTTCTAGAATTAATTTTCAAGACTCAATCGGCATTCGTGGCTGGTCGTTTAATTACGAATAACATTCTTATTGCTCAGGAAAACTTTCATGCCCTCCGCTTTAACCCAACTTGTTGAAAGAAGTTTCTGGCAATAAAGACCGACATGAACAAAGCTTATGATCGTGTGGAGTGGACCTTTTTGCGGGCATTGATGGAGAAGATGAGATTTGATTCCAGATGGGTTGGATGGATCATGCACTATAGTACTTTGGTTACATATAAAGTACTCATTAATGGAATCCCGAAGGGCCAAATTAAACCTTCCTAAGGCATTCACCAAGGTGATCCGATCTCTCCTCACCTATTTATCTTGTGCACGGAGGCCCTTATCACATAATTAAAGAAAGCAGAGGCAGATGGGAAGATCCAAGGGATTAGAATTGCAAGAGCAAGTCCACCCACATCGCATCTCCTGTTTGGAGATAATAGCTTGTTCTTCTGCATGGCGGATGAGTCCCAATCTAAAGCAGTCATCAATATTATCCACTCCTATGGTAAGGCATCGGGCCAAAGAATTAACTATGCCAAATTTTCTATCATGTTTGGTAATGACATTCCTCCCCTCGTGAGAGCAGAACTAAAAACCACTCTACGGGTCAATCAAGAAGGAGGAATGGGAATGTACTTAGGCCTTCCTGAAAAGATTCATGGATCTAAGATCCAGGTGTTTACATTCGTCAGAGATCGACTTCAGAGCTGCATTAATTCGTGGTCTGCCAAACTTCTCTTGAAAGGGGGTAAGGAGGTTCTGATCAAATCCCAAGCTCAAGCCCTTCCGACTTATGTTATGTCATGTTATCTTCTTTCGAAAGCCATTCGGTCGAAATTAAACAGTGCAATCTCTAAGTTCTGGTGGAGTACCAAGGCAAATAATGGTGGGATCCATTGGATCGCATGGGACAAAATCTGCTATAGCTTAGAGGAAGGAGGATTGGGGTTCCGAAATCTCGAAGCGTTTAACCTTTCTCTTTTAAGAAACAACTTTGGCGACTTCTACGATACTCGAACTCTTTGCTAAGTAGGGTCTCAA
>NW_006256895.1:0-81789 GCF_000478725.1 Eutrema salsugineum | reverse complement strand
CTCTTATAGAATTCCCAAAACATCTAAATGACGCATCTCGTGCAACACTGAGTAGTGTGTAAATCTTTTCCGCCCCCCCCCCCCCCCCCGGGGGGGGAAATTGCTTTGATCCAAGGGATACGCCCGAGCCGCTCTATCTCGAGAGATTGTTTTAGCTGGCCTCTGACTAAATCTGGTTCGTACACAGTTAAATCAGGCTACCATATCGCGAGAAGCCTTTCTCGTCCTTCTTGTGAACCCCCTTTTCAGGATCTGAGTACTACAATAATTAAGGCATAAGTATGGAAGTTAAAAACAACACGAAAGCTTAAGTATTTCGTGTGGAAATGCCTATCTGGTTATGTCGCAACATGCCAAAGACTCCTCTCTCGACATATCGGGAGATGAAATGATTCACCATATGCTCTTTGAGTGTCCTCCGGCTCGCAAACTCTGGGCTCCATCTGCTATCCCAACAGCTCCAAATACCTTCCCATCCCCTTCTTTCTTTGATTGCTTGGACTTTCTGTTCTGGCGAGCAAAGGCTTATGGCTCGTCTGATGAGGCTCTCCGACCTTTTCCATGGATGTTATGGTTCATCTGGAAGGCCAGAAACAGGAAGTTTTTGAAAACATAAGTGAGGATCCATAAGAGACCCTCAATCACGCGATTCAAGAGGAGGAGACATGGAGATTGGCGAATGCTGGTGATAATGTTAATCCCTCGGGTGGTGACCCTCCGCCGCAAATTTTTACTCTAAGTCTGAATATCCTGGTTTGCTACACAGATGGGTCTTGGAAAGGATGTGACACCTTTAGTGGACATGGCTGGTGTTTAGAGCAAGGAGGTTTGTTGCTACAAATGGGTTTGAATGTTTGCCCCCTGCATTCTGAGCTCGAAGTTCTTTATTGGGCAATGGAGTGTCTGCTGGATTTGTCGCTGCCTGCCATCTCCTTCGTCACGGACTGCTCGGACTTGCTGCAGATGATCGAGAATCCTTCGGACTGGCCTGCTTTTGCCTCAGAGTTAGAATACTTCAGTGCTCTCAAGAAGCACTTCTCGTCCTTTATCATTCGGCACATACCTCGGACTGAAAACATCCGTGCTGACTTTCTCGCCAAGAAGGCTTGATCACGAGGTCTCTGCTTCTCTTTCGTCAACTCAACGGCTCCAGACTGGCTCTCTCTAGCAGAAAGTCAATTCCAATTAAATCGTTGAATGCGGTTATTCTTTGGATGCCAAAAAAAAAGAGAGACAAAATTGAATACATAAATGAGTTACATAGACAACCTTGCTTTTTGGTTGATTATTTAAAAAAAACTGCATGATATTTTTTTTAAATGATAGACCAGGAGAACAAAATGTAATGAATAAGACAGCAACGCAAAATTGTGGGGCGACATTATGAACTTTGGGAAAACCTAAAAAAAAAGAGAGGAGTGATTAGAGTTTTGACTATAAATAGATTACCATACCTATAGATTTGTATCAAAACCTGAAGTTTATTGAAAAGAAAAAAAAAGTTCTAGCAAAAGTAAAACAAAAAAAAATATAAAGAAATGGCAAAGAACCTCAACTCCATCAGCTTCACCGTTCTCTTATTTGTCCTCGTGATGTCTTCAACCAGTATTTGCATTTAACGACACTAATCTGTATTATAATTTGCAATTATCATTTAATTATCTTGTGCTGATGATATTGATGAATAATTGAATATGTCAACACCTAGGAATTATTCAAAAGAGTGAGGCTGAACAATGTGGTCCTACTGCATGCAGCGGCGGAGCCACATGTATTAAGTTGGAGTCATTAGCCACCAATGAATTTAATTAATTAGTGTAATTTAGTAAAATCCAATATTAGTGTTCTCATTCATAAAATCATATATACTCTCATTCATTTCTTTATGCACCCAGAGAAAAAATTTCTAGTTTTGCTACTGCCTGTATATATATAGCCCTATCGCTGTGTTCCACGGACCACGGTGAGTGTGGCCGGCACCATACACAGACGATAATGCTGCTTGCTGTGTTTGTTGCCAAAAGAAATACGGGTCGGCAAAAATCTGTAAAGTAGTTGATGCGGGAACCGACAAACACTGCCATTGCTACGCAGACTAATGAGATTTGAAATAACCTCATACGACTATCAGGTGTAACTTTTAATTTCATTCGGTGTGAGAAAAGTACGTACATGTTCATGTCCAAGTTTCTTTTGCTTCCAAATATCCAAATAAAAACATCAAAGGTAAAGAGCTTGCCTCCCAAGTGTAAGCTCATGTTGTGTGCACTTTTTGGTAATAAGATTGCAGACTATTTTATTTAATATTATTTTGGAATATAATATTATCAAGAATAATATTAAATAGAATGGTCATGAATTAAACCCCTTGCGATCTTATTATCAAAAATTGATATTGAGATTTTGATGTTGATGATTGGTTTGGTATTCCAGTTTCGATGAAAGATACAATAATGTTAGAAATAACAAAAACATTTGTACTGCCTGTTATAAACTATAACTTCTTTTAGTTTTTTTTTTTTTTGTAATTTCCAACTTCTTTTAGTATAAGGTGATATATATATATCTATACATAAGTATTTTATTCTTCTTCTTTCTTTTTATATTCCCTTACAATAGCTTTACACTCATATTTATACTAATGAAAAAAGTTACCAACTTAGGGGTTGGTAGCAACAATTTACTTCATGTAGAAGTAAATAATTAAAATCTAGATAGATAATCATCCATTTCCAACAGTCTCTAAGAATATTCATTACTAATTTTGGTTGGCAAAGACCTGATTATGAATTTTCTTGAAAACATACTTTATATAAAAATTCTCTCAGTTGAAAAAAATTCTTGTTTTTTTAAAATGGAAAATCTTCTTCTTGCCACCGAGATTGTCAAAGAATACACAAAAGAAAACATATCTGCAAGATGCTCCATGAAGATAGATATCTTTAAAGCATTTGATTCGGTTCAATGGGATTTCTTGTTGAACACTTTGAAAGTTATGCAGTTTCCCGATGAATACATTCATTGGATCAAATTATGCATCTCATCGCATCTTTTTCTGTTCAAGTCAATGGAGAGTTGGCTGGATATTTTGGTAGAACCAGGGGCTTAAGGCAAGGTTGCTCTCTCTCACAATACTTATTTGTGATTTGTATGAATGTTCTTTCGAAAATGTTGGATAATGCAGCAGCTGATAAAAGAATAGGGTACCATCCAGATTGTGAAGCTCTCTCTCTAACACATCTCTGTTTTCCCGACAACCTCATGGTTTTTTTCAGAGGGGACAAGAGATCTATTAAGGGATTGTTACAAGTTTTTGAGGAGTTTTCCACTCATACAGGACTTCACGTAAGCATAAAAAAATTGACGGTCTATATGGCAGGTATTTTGGAAGCAGTAGAGAAGAAATTCTGAGTGAATTCCCTTTTGAATATGTTTCTCTACCAGTCAGATACTTAGGCTTACCTCTTTTAACACGTAAGATGACAAAGGCAGACTACACTCCTCTACTAGAGATGATTCGCACAAAGATTAGCTCATGAATTGTGAAGCACCTATCCTTTGGAGGCCGGTTACAACTGTTCAACCTGGTAATTTTCAGCCTGAAAAATATTGGATGGCTGATTTCAGATTACCAAAAGCGTGTATCAAAGACAGTGAGAAGCTATGTGCCGCATTCCTGTGGTCGGGTCAAGAACTAAACGCATGGATGTCAAAGGTCTCTTGGGCAGTGGTTTGTACGCCTAGGAATGAGGGGGGGGGGGGGGTTTGGGCCTAAAGTCTCTTGAGGTGGTAAAAAAAAGTGTGTGTTTTGAAGCTTATCTGGCGGCTGCTCTCTGCTAGAGTCTCTTTATGGGTTAATTGGATACAACGGAAACTGATAAGAAGAGGATCCTTTTGGAGTGTCAAGGAAACCGCCACTTTGGGATCATGGATTTGGGATAAGATATTAAAGTACAGGAACATTGCAAAGGGGTTCTACAAAGTGGAGGTTGTGAATGGAGCTCACACTTCCTTCTGGTTTGACAAGTGATGTACACTGGGCTGCTTACTTGAGATATGGGAATCCCCATCAACGCTTCCCTTGGGAATGTATTGGATGAACAAAGAAGAAGGAAACACTGAGATCAGCTGCTGCTACAAGTTGAAGAGAAAATATAAAAAAATAACAGAGACTAAATATTCTTGATGCACAAGATATCCCATTATGGCGGGCAAGGGAAATACGTACAAGCCAAAGTTTACATCCAAAGAAACTTGGGAGCTCATGAGGAATAGAAGTACAGAATGGGGTCCTGATATGATCCTCGCAAAGATCTAACACTAGAAATTGGTAGAAAATGGATATGCCTAGTAGAAAAAGGCGGTGGATTGAATGGCCACACAAAAGTTGCGGAAAGAGTTTTGATATTCTGGTTTTTCCTTTGGATATGACACACTAAGACGGAACAGGGGTGATTGTTGGATATTACACACCATCAATCGACTTGCTCACAAAGAACAAAAGTGAACTAAGCAAGAAAGAAGTTTGATAAAAAAAAGATTGGTTGATTATTTCTCTGAACATACATGAGTTTATAAAGAGAAGAAGGAGTAGACAAAAAGTCATACTCGAAAATAAAAGAACATTAAAGACAAAGACCAAAGATTATGACTAAATTTGAATAACTCTTCATATGCTCGACGCCTTAGTCTCTTGAGCTTCATGGTCGAAATTGTCTTCATGGGCTTTAAGAGATGTGATCCAATTTATCTCATTAAAAACCTATCTTTAGAAAATTCACTGGGACAAAACAGGGAATAATAGTGCAAATAGATCACAAACCCAGCTACTAATTTTCTTGGACTTGTTTCACAACCAAAGTAGTTGTAAACACTTCTATTTCCTCCTAGCCCAAGTAACTTGGTCGAATTATAAGGCCTCCAAACATGTTGATGGACTTGCCAGCCTAAGGTTTGTTTTTAACAAGCCCGTTGTGCTCCAAAAGTTTTAAATTTATAAAATCCTAGTGTCTGCAAGTGCACATATGTACGTTGTAGGATATAGGGTGTCGATCCACATGGAGGATGTCTAATCTGCGAGAAATAATAAACTGGGAAAGTAAGCAAAGTCATAAACCAGTGGGAAATTGGGGTTTTTGGTTAAGAATCCTAAACTAAACCTAATATAATATTCACAAGAAATAAAATGCAATGCAAGATGAATTGTTAAAAGAATATCTCAAGCATATCGACTCAAACTAAAGACTCTAAAACTCATAGGTGGCGATTTAGACTTCTCCGGTTTACTCTAATCGATGTATGATGACATTTCCAATTAGCTTCCGGGCGATTTATCTTCATCTATTTCTGGGATCTGCATGGAACTAGAATAAACATATGTATGATTAACCAACTCTCGTCATCTCAATCAACTAATCACTCAGATTTGACAGTTAACTCTCCCTCTCATGTCAGAAATAAAATCATGCATTAGAGATTGAATTCGTCTGCTCACATCTTCTCTACAGGTAGCTTTCGACTCCTATAGCGAATATGTTATTCTGAAGCTAGGTACGGATGATCTGATACAACACTCTCGTGGCTCTGACCGATCCTAGGCTCAGAGAATAGGTCATGAATCTACTCTCATGAAATACGAACAACTTAGAAGAGATGAGATCCAAAATATGGTTTAGAACTATAGAAATTCTAATTGATATGTGTACCTATCAAAATCTTCAAACAACTTGACTCTCTGGGAGTAATTTACATGATGCAATGAATGATGAAAGACATAGAAGAATGCAAAAGAATGAAACAGAAAAGTTAATAAGATAAAAAGGAGAAAAAACAATGGATCTGGGGAAGAATCCCCATCTCCATCGCCTAACCCTAGAAAAACATAGATTGGTGGCTCAAAATATCATTACAGGATCACATACCCGTTTAGAGCTGCTAAAAAATGTATTTATAGGTCCTAAGGTTTTCCAGGTCTCATTTAGGACTTCTCTGAAGGGGAATGGCGAAGTGGGCTTTGATGTTGGGCCTTGTGGCTCGTCCTAGGGTCCACCGGGGGAGAGAGTCTTCCAAGACAGGTAAAACATGTGTTTCCCGCGGGTGAGAGTCTTCTGCGACCGGTAAACTGGGTCAACTTGTTCTCCATGTATCTTTTGATTGCACTGTTGGATCTCTATGATGTAAAGTGCTATGGAAATCTGGTTGTCTCCTCTTGATTGTCTCCAAATTTGAGCTGGATCAGACGGTGAGAAAGACTTCATTTGAGGCTGAACTTCTGACGGTCTGACTCTGAGCTGAAAAATTGGATTTCTTCTATTTTGCCATCATTTTCCCTAAGTTTTCTGAAAAGATCCTTGTAACTACAAATACATGGAAATCATAATAAAAGTTCCTAAAACTGATTAAAACCTTTGACAAAGCATTTAAAATCAATGGTGAAAATGGGTTAAAATCAGGTGTTATCAACTCCCCCAGACTTACTAGAAAAATATTATTCAACAAAAATGAGAGGGAACTCAAAAATATCAGCAACCATACTTCTAGACCTTAATTATGGACAATACATCAATCAAATCAAGTCTAGAAAATTCTCACCAAAATACAAACATAACTAGTCCGTTAATCCGTCAAGCGAAAATCCACACACTTAGAACTAACTTCCAGTCAACTAGCTCTTAACATTCATTAAAAGTTTTAGTGATTCTCATCAAAAGGATATTAAACAAGGCATTCAAAGTTAGGTATCAAAAGACTATTTAATGGTAAGGCTTGATGTGTTTAGGGTTACCTTTTTCTGGAGAGACAAGACATTATGCAAAACAGCAAGAGAGAATGGAATTGTCAATGTCCCCACATTTTTCAGTCACATTCTCCTTGCTTTAAGATTTCTGATCTCCTTTTTTCAGATTCTCTTTCTAACTCCCCCAGACTTGCATTTTTGTCCAAGTTGTGAATCCATAACTCCTTAAGTGAATACCTATTGCCTTAGCTCAAATGATTTCGGCTTCTAAGACTCTTTAGACTCTTGGTTTCCTTTCCTATTTTTTTCACTTTTTGTTTTTTTTTTTTAGAAAAGGGAAACTGCCTTTTGACTTGGAGTCTTAGGAAGCACGAAAATTACCTTTAAGACTGAGCTTTTTGAGACATCATGAGGTTTGTTGAGAATGCTTGGTACACTTCCTTCCCGGTTTCATTCAGTCTTTCTCTTGAGTGACTGAAAACTATGTTGTTTCTCCCTCCCCGGCGTTTTTGCACATATCTGTCAAATTATACTTAAAATAATGTAGGAGGTTAGAACCTAAAGGTCTGGGTTGAGGTTGTGGTACCAGCTAAAGATGAACAGGCCATCTAGGACAACAAAGAGTGGTAACAATAAGGTAAAGATGTCCTAGATGTATATCATGATGCCTTCTTAAAACCATTGATGAGAAAATTAGATGTCAAGATTAAGTCCAAGTAAGATGAGCTAGTATATCCTGTCAGAAAAGATCTCCATGAATAGAAGTCCTCTGGTGGGATTTCATAGTGTAAGTACTCTAGCTACCGCCTAGTCTAGTACTAAACCTTGAAAGACATTTTTATGAGATGATGGTCTAGAAGCAAACAAGTTGGTTATCATCATCGATTTTGTCATTATTCCCTCAAAATGTATTTGACCTTTGAAAACACTTTTTGTTTTGAAACTCAAAAGACTTTTGAAAAGTTTTAAGAAAAACCGGAAAAAAATCAAAAACAATTTAAAGAAAAATGCAGAATGCAAAGGCTCATGCAAGAAAAGAAAGGGATGAAATCCTCCCCCAGACTTAAATCACACTGCCCCCAGTGTGAAATAAATCAGGCAAGGATGGTAAATAGAGTATGTGAAAAATTGAAAAAGATTAAGGAAAGAAAAACGTACCTGGTGTTGGTGATGGATTGTGAGGTGGTTGTGGAGGTGGTAAGATGTTTAATGGTGGATGGTGGATGATGTGAAGTGGTGCTTGATCATTGGGGATTGTTTTGAATCAAGGTAGAGGTGGAAGTGGCCAAGGGTGGCCGACTTGTGCTTGTCGCGGATCAAGGTGTCCCGGCCACGATAGGACGCATGCTGGCCGCGCTTCAAGGCCTCGTGGCCGCGGCAAAATGCTTGCTAGCCGCGGTTGAACCTCCTTTGGCTGTGGTCAGATCTTTTTTTTTTTTTTTAGATGCATATTAAGGACTGTCTTAAAATAAGAAAAACAAAAAATTTAATAGGAAAAAAGCTAAACAAAAGTAATTAAATACCTAAATGGGTTGCCTCCCATCAAGCGCTTTGGTTTATAGTCCTTAGCTAGACTTTGCAAAGAAGAAGATTTAGTTCAAATAGGATCTTGTCCTAAGATAATTCCTTTTCGACATCCTTCTGTTCTGTCTTGCAGTTTCTTCATCACTCCAGAGTTCTTCTGGTTCAAATGCCTAGGCTTTATGCTCTCCTCTTTTGCTCTTAAGTGGTGTAGCTTCATAGAAGATGTCCCTGTCGATATTTGCAAAAGAAACTCTCTGGTTGGGCCAATTCAAGATGGCTCCAGTAATTGCTAAGAAAGGCCATCCAAGGATAACTGGATATGAGTTATCTTTGGTTTTTACTATGTATAGATTGACAGGTACTATGCAATCTCCAATCCTTAGAGAAATATCTCGGGCTATCCCTCTTGGTATTGCACTTGAATCATCTGCTAAGCTAATCTTTTTCCTGGTACTTGAAATGTGCTTAATGCCAAGTCTCAAAGCAGTTGCTTTGGACATCATGTTAATGCAAGCTCCAGAATCACAAAGAATATTGAAGAATCTTTCAGCTCTAATGTCACAAGAGATAAAAAATTGACCGTTGTCTTGAACTTTGTGCAGAGTTCGAACTGGTCTACCTTTTTGGGCGTGTGTGAACAAGTCTTTCATCTCTTGGAAAGATTCTTTGCTGTCACAGAAGAAGTGGCCGATCATGTAATCTCGATATGCTTTGGCAAATGAAATTTCTTCTGGCAAGCTCTGAACTACTTGATTGAACTCTTCTAGTGCTTCTTTGCTGATCTTGTTTGTGTAGTCACTGGCTTCTTGGGGATCTTTAAGATGGATCCTGTAAACAGCTGCATCAGGTGATGATCTAGGAAAAGATAGATACCTGGCTCTTCTACAATAGGTAGAGATGTTCTCCTTAGTCTCCTTGCTGTATCTGAAGAAAACTTGAAGGCAGCCTTGCTTCCAGATGTCATCGTATCCGAGATAGACAGGAATGGACTGAATAAACTTGTTGAATTCGATCAATCTCTCTCTATATATGCTCTTGGTTATTGGTTCTGAGTTGTCATCAGATGAATTGTCCCCAGAGTTTGGATCTTCAATAAACAAACCATACTCTTCATCTTCTGAAAACTGCTCTTGAAGATCATTATCACAAGTGTAAACCATGTTGCAAGATGCATAAGTGTTGGATTCCTCCTTTTCTTTTGATGCTTATGCAGTGATTGAGAAAACGACTTGATCAAACAACCTAGATCTGGTCACAAAGGGTCGGTTTTCAGTTGAACAGGTTTGAGAAAGATGTTGGAAGTTCTCCCAATCTGAGAAATCATGCTCCAACGCGGCTGAGGAGTTCGGAGCCGCGGTGGAAGTGGCTCTGGCCGCGGGTGAAGTGCTCGCAGCCGTGGTCAGCTTCCTCCGGCTCTCCATGCTTGCTTCTTAAATCTCTTCTCCTCCATCGTTGTTTTCTTGCTTCCAGTGGCTGTAAGACACGTCTTGGGCATCCAAATTCATTGATTCCAGTGTCCAGATCACACTCCTTATGATCTTTTAGAAAGTTTTTCAACTTTCTCTTCTACTTCATCTAAAGCATAGACAACTTTATCTAAAGTAGCATCAAACTCTTCTGTCTTGTTTTCAACCTTAGCTACACCTTGCCACAGCTCCAATGTGTAGTCGTAGGTCTGGTTTTTGCTCTCATTCAGCTCCTTATCCAAGTAACTGATCTTGAAAGTTAGGGTTTGCAGCTCCCTTTTATTATGTCGAATGTTGAACTTGTTTTTGTCTTGTTCTTCCCTGACAGACTTCATTCTCTGATCCAACACGTCATTATCTTTGGTTCTCTGACCCTACAGTGTCTTCACATGCTCAGAGAGGTCATTAAACCTTTTGTTAAGGCCGATGGTCATGTCATATATCCTTGTTTGCAGGGCGGCATCAATGACGACTTGGGATCAAAGAACTGATTCAGCTTGGCTTCCAATCGATTTAGCAGGATATTAAACCGATTATTCTCATATTTCTGGTGCAGAATCTTATGAGGAAGAGGATGAGATGGTCGACGATTCACCAGGTGAGGAGAATAGGGCTCATCTCGATGGTGTGGGGATAACACCCGATTTTGACCTATTTTCACCATTGATTTCAAATGCTTTTTCATAGGTTTTACTTAGTTTTAGGAACTTTTATTATGATTTCCATGTATTTGTAGTTTCAAGGTTCTTTTCAGGAAACTTAGGGAAAATGATGGCAAAATGGAAAAAATCCACTTTCTCAGCTAAGAGTCAGACTGTCGGAATTTTGGTAACAAATGCAGGCCTTCCACCGTCCGATCCAGCTCAAATTTGGGGAAAATCAAGAGAAGACAACCAGCTTTCCATATCACTTTACATCACTAAGATCCAACGGTGCAATCAAAAGATACATGGAGAACAAGTTGACCCAGTTCACCAGTCCCGGAAGACTCACCCGCGGGAAACTCATGTTTTACCTGCCCTGGAAGATTCTCACCCCCGGTGGACTTTAGGACGAGCCACAAGGCCCAACATTAAAGTCCACTTCGTCATTTCTCTTCAGAGAAGCCCTAAATGAGACCTGGAAGACTGTAGGACCTATAAATACATTGTTTAGCAGTCCTAAACGGGTGTGTGCTCCTATAATGAGATTTTGAGCCACCAAACTCTGTTTTTCTAAGGTTAGGCGATAGAGATGGGGATTCTTTCCCAGATCCATTGTTCTTTCTCCTTTTTATCTTATTAACTTTTTTGTTTCATTCTTTTGCATTCTTCTATGTCTTTCATCATTCATTGCATCATGTAGATTAGTCCCAGAGAGTCAAGATATCGACAAGCATATATATCGATTAGGATTTCTATTGTTCTATACCATATTCTGGATCTAATCTCTTCTAAGTTGTTCATAAAGCATGAGAATAGATTCATGACCTATTCTTTGAGCCTAGGATCAATCAGAGCCACGATAGTGATGTATCAGATCATCCGTACCTAGCTTTAGAAGAACATAGTCGCTATAGGAGTCGAAAGCTACCTATCGAGAAGATGTGAGCAGACAAATTCAATGTCTAATGCATGATCTTAAGTTTAGCATGAGAGCAAGAGTTAATTGCTAGATCTAAGTGATTAGTTAGGTGACAAGAGTTGGTTAATCATACATATGTCTATTCCAGTTCCATGCAGATTCCCAGAAACAGATGAAGATAAATCGCCCGGAAGCTAATTGGAAATGCCATCATACATCGATTAGAGTAAATTGGAGAAGTCTAAATCGCCACCCATGAGTTTAAGAGTCTTTAGTTTGAGTCGATATGCTTTAGATAATTCTTTTAACAATTCATCCTGCATTGCATCTTATTTCTTGTCAATATTAGATTAGGTTTAATATAGGATCTTAACCAAAAATTTATTGGTTTATGACTTTGCTTACTTCCCAGTTTGTTGTTTCTCGCAGATTAGACATCCTTCCTGTGGATGGACACCCTAAGTCCTACAACGTACATCTGTGCACTTGCAGACATGATGTGAGTGCAGTGGGCAACACAAGTTTTACCCTAGACAAGCTGCAAGTGCACAGAAAACGCAGTAGTACTTAGGGATCGAATCCACAGAGATATGTGTGTTGAGGACTCCTAACTGATGCTAAAAACAATCGTAAACCTAATCTAATAAAAATTGGTTTTGGTTTGTTACTAAATCTAATTATGCAGAGAATTAAAAAGAGCTTTTAGTAAAAATTGGTTGAAAAACAGTAAAGAAAAAGCGTTGGGTTCAAGGTTCATCTTTAGGGTTCTTGTTCTAAAACACAAGGAATTTAGGCAAGGATTTTCTATGACTCTGAAACTAGGATAGACACATGTAAGATTAGCCAACTCTCATCATCCTAATCATCTAATCACTTGTTCATGGCAATTAACTCTCGCTCTCATGCCAGAACAAGATCATGCTTTGTAGATCGGAATCCATTTCTGCTTACGTATACTCCGTAGGTAGCTTATGTCTCCTACGACGAGGATGTCCATAAGATCCAGTTCAGGCAACCCGTATACAACACTCTCGTGGCTCGGATTAAACCTAGGATCGGATTCTGAGTGATCAATCCAGAATTACCGCTTTGAGATTTAGATGAATGGGAAAATCATGTTAAAAATCGAAATCCTTTTCCCTAAAAACCTAGATGTCATTCGAACATGGGATCCATTTGGATTACCATTTCACCCAACTAGGTGACTACTCAGACATGGCTGAGGTAGACATCGGTTTAGAACTAAGAAGAAGAAAAGTAAAAGAAACAAAGTTGCAGAAAAACTTCTCTTATTGAAGAAAGAATGGCGATGGAGAGCATCTACAAATGCATAAAAATAAAATCTAAAACTACAAATGAATTCTCTCTGAAAGAGAAGAAAGAGGCTCCTTTACAAAAGACCTAAAAATGAGTATTTATAGTGTTTCTCCAAGTCTTGGGCGTCTAGGGCTTGTAAAATGGGTGCAAGAAGTGTCTTGGGCCTTAGTTGGGCTCCTGAGGTTCGGACATAGGTCCACCGGGGGTGAAACCTCCTGAGCCGTGGTGGGAAGAAGGCTGGCCGCAGGTGAAAGCACTTGTGCTTGACTGGGCTTGTGTTGATGGCCTTCAGTGCATTGATGATATCTTGAGATCTAACAGTTGGATTGCTTTGATTACAAGTGTGTTGGAAAGCTGGTTATCTCCTCTATAATGTCGCAAAAGTTAGGGATGATCAGACGGTGAGAAGGTCTTCATTGGTTGCCAAACTTCTGACGGTCTGAATTTATCCAAAAATAAACTTTTGCTCCAAAATGCACTTCAAAGTCCCAAGTTTCTTGAAAATCCTTTTGAAACTCCAAAACATAGAAAACACTTATAAAACCTTTAAAACTGAGTAAAAAAACCTGCATAAGATATTGAAAGTGATCCATAAAAGTTGTCAAAATCAGGTGCTATCAACTCTCCCAGACTTAAACCTATGTTTGTCCTCAAACAAAACAAAAGATCTAACTCTAGAAAAGAGGTTTGAAAATCGCAGGAACTAACAAAATCTCAGAGACCATGCTTCTAAACTAGAGTTAGTCATTATGCTCAAATCAATGATAGTCTAGAAACCAAAGCACAAGCATAACTAGTCCGTTGATCCGTCATGCGAAAGTCTACACACTTAAACCTATCCTCCAGTCAATTAGCTCTTAATATTCATCTATAAGTTCCAGTGGTTCTCATCAAAAGGAGTTTAGCAAGGCAATCAAGGCTAGGTATTCAAAATGGCTGTTTAGAAGGTGAGGCTTTTAGTGTTTAGGGTTACCTTTTCCGGAGAGACAAGACACTATGCAAAACAGCAAGAGTGGGTGGAGCTGTTGATATCCACAGTTTCCAGTCACATTCTTCTTGCTTTATGATTCTTGATCTCCCTTCTTCAGGTTCTCCTCATAAGTCCCCCAGACTTAGATTTTTGTCCAGGTTTTAAAACCAATGCTCACAATTGAATACTTGCAGCCTTTGCTTCAAATAATATTGGCTACTCTAAACTCTTTAGGCTTTTAGTTTCCTTTCTTTTCATTCTTTTTCTCTCTTTTTGATTTTTTTTTTTTGAAAGGGGAAACCGCCTTTGGATGTAGAGTCTTAGGAATCACGAAATTTAACTTTAAATTCAAGCTTTTTGATGCACATTTGAGCTTTGCTTCTTGATGCTCCACTTTCCCAAATTCTTTCAGTCTTCTTTTTGAGTGACTGAAAACCATGTTGCTCCTCTATCTCCGACGTTTTTGCACATATCTGTCGATATAAACTGAAGAGAGAATGCATGAGGTTTAAACATAAAGGTTTGGGTAAAGGGTGTGGTACCAGCTAAAGATGAACTGGACATCTAGGAAAACAAAGAGTGGTAATAATAATGTAAAGATTTCCTAAATGTATATCATGATGCCTGCTAAAACCAATGATGAGAAAATTAGATTTTAAGATTATGTTCAAGTGAAATGAGCTAGTCTATCCTATCAGGAAAAGTTTCCATAAATAGAAATCCTCTGGTGGGAATTCGTAGTGCAAGTACTAGCTACCGCCTAGTCTAGTACTAACCACAAAAGAAACTAGCATGTAAAGTCTAGAAGCACATGGGTCTTACTCATCATAGTTTTGTGTCAAACATTTCTGAAAAATACTCAAGATCTTTTAATAAGCATAGAAAATTTTAAAAATTGCAGAAAAAAATAAGAAACAAAAAAAATTAGATTAGTACGGATTGACATCCTCCCCCAGACTTAAATCACACTGTCCCCAGTGTGAAAAAGTTGGTGAGAAGATGGTGCAATAAAAGCAAAAGAGTCTAAAATAAAAGAAAAGAAAAATGATGATACAACCGTGGGTATGATGTGGTGATGAATAGGCGCCTTTGTCTCATGGCTGTCATATGTCTCTGTAGATGAGGAATCATCATCAAACCGGCGGTTCTTCAGTAGTCTCTTCATGCGCCTGTTGATATTCTCTTGCTTGTCAAGCTTTTTCTACAAAGCTGCAAAGTCTGCATCACTCCTAGTGGATGCTCTGATATGAGAAGAACTGGCTCTGGATGAAGATGGTGCAGGCTGAAGTCTCCTGCTGTTTGCAGCACCTCTCTCTTGGCTTTTGCAGCCATAAATTGCTTCATGGTCAGAGGTAAGAGTGGCAGAGATGGTAGGAAGTCGCTAGTCTCTGGTTTCCATCCTGGGTTTGAACCATCTCGGAGACGGGGCATTGAATCCGATGGAAGCAGGAACCTGTACTCGGTTGAACTGGTGGAGAACTTTTAAGCAAATCCAATTGGGTCCATCTTGGCCCTGGTGATAGTCCTGTCTCTAGAGAACTGAGAAAGATCAAACCAATCCTCTCTAAGAGGTGTCTCAGCTGAAAAATCAACTTCTGCTGCTATCATAAGCGAAGTAATGATGCTCCCAAAAGCTGGTGAGTAATCCTGACAATCAGATGTAAGCATATCATGCTTAACCTTCACTAGGTTCCTTGCAATGATACAATCAAAACAAGGAAACCTGGAGTGATCTGCGAATGGTAGCTGTAGTGTCACCAACTCTGGCTTAAGGACATTCTCTTGATTGGCTCGCGAAAGCACAGTGTGTGCTAGTAGCTTATGAACATAGCGAACAGCAGGATGAGAGAGTAATGATGCTTTGGACCTTCCTTGTCATAAACTCCATAACCCATCAGCTTCCAAAGATCCTCATCTGGATCCTTCTCCAATGCAATCTCATCACAATAAGGCAACTTCAAAGCATCACATATCTCTAAGATGGTAAGAGAATAAGGATGACCTCCAATAGAGAAGGAGAGTGTGCCATTTAGAGCTCTAGGAGTAGCTCTCTTCTTGTAGCTAAAAGTTGCTGATGCAAGGAACTCCTTGGTGTGGTTCTCATAGGTCTGAAAGTTCTGCTCCATGAATGATCTCATTCCAAGCCTATCAAAATACGGAAAATTCTTGGGTTCACCCCTAGGGGACCCCCTTTCATTTAAACCAATTAGAATCTGCCATGTAATATTATTTTTTTAAAAAATAAAAAATTAAAATTAAAAGATTAAATACTCAATCAAATATTTTGATAATATATATAAAGATTAGAATTTAGGGTTTAGTTTTTATTTTAATTTTTTAAAAGTTTATAGATTATGATTTAGAGTATAAAAATTAGAATTTAGGATTTAAAAATTAGAATTTAGAGATTAGGGTTTAAAATTCCGAAAATAAAATAAATAATTATATAAATAAATATATATATATATATTAAAAAAAAATTATATATAAAATTTAATATTATGCTTGGGTTCACCATTTCCAATTTAGGTTTTAGTTTTTCTTTATTTAAAATTCCAAAAATAAAACAAATAATTATGTAAAAATATTTTTTTTATTAAAACTAATTCTACATAAATTTCAATATTATGCTTGGGTTCACTATTTCTAAATTAGAATTTAGTTTTTTCCATTAAAAAGATAATTTAATATTATGTTTGGGTTCACTATTTCCAATTTAGGGTTTAGTTTTTTATTTTATTTTTAAATTTCGAAAATAAACAAATAATTATGTAAAATATATTTTTATTAAAAATAATTCTACATAAACTTTAATATTATGTTTGGGGTCAATATTTCCAAATTAGGCTTTAGTTTTTTCTTATTTAAAAAAATATATTTAAAATGTGCTATTTTGGTAAGTTACTTTAAATGATTTTATTATATGGCAGATTCTCATTGGTTAAAATGTGAGAGAGTGAATGAATGAATTCACCCCTAGGGGTGAACCCAAGAATACTTCTCAAAATACCATATCACATCTTCTCTGATTCCAAGCATCTCAAGAGTTGAGTAGTCAATTGCTGGAGTTGGCTTGATCTTCAGCTTCTCAAGCTGTGCCAAGTAAATAGTGTATAGGTCAATGGCTTTACCAACAAACTTCATTTTCGGCCTAGAGGAAGACTTGACGATTCGAGGGAAAGATAGCTGAGTGGAGGTTCGCTCAATCTCTCCTGAAAAGATTCTTCTTTGCGCGGCAATGAAGGTGGATAGATGTTCATCTTCACTCAGTTGTGTCTCGTTCAATGCATCATATGTTTCCTGCGAATGGGGCTATTTCGCATGAGGGCTCGTCTTGGTTCATATCAGTTGAACTTAAGAGAGATCCATGACCTGCAAAAAATGAGATTCTCGAGACAAGGGATAAATCAAGCTGCTTTGGTATCAATTTTTATGAACAAGGTGTTTATAGAGATATCACAAACACATTATCATGACAAACAAGTTGTAAATGCATCAATCATTACAGAATCTGAGAATTTCTGGTCAAGTTCGATATACTGATGTTCAACACATGAGATTTCTAAATCAGGATGATGTTTTATGCTCACTCACATGTAATCTACTCTGATTTTCTATCAAAATGAACCAAACAATCCAGATTTGCAAAGCTGAACCAAACAGATCTCCAAATTTCGATTTCCTCAAAGTCTCAAATCTCAGACTTTAGAAAATTTCAAATCTCCATGGTCTAAGTGTTTAATCATGCAATTAAACTACCCAGTAGTCTATTCTTAAGTCCAAAGACAATCTCTAATCATCCTAAGGTGAATTTATACTCATTCTAAGAAAACCCTAAATCTGAGTTCTTAAGAAAAAGTGAGAAATTTGAGCTCATACCTTGATGAAAGTGTTATGTGATGATAGATTTGAAATCTCCTTGGAAAAAGAGTGAGGTATGTTCGAAAATTTGGAGAGGATTTGTCAAGTTTGAAATCTGTCTTTTTCTTTAGATCTCCAAGCTTGTTGGAGAAGATGAAGAGAAAAAACCTTTTTGATCTTTTAAATCCTCTTTTTATTTTAAAAGGTGTTTTTCCTAAGAAAAAAATTATTTTTAAAAGTTTAGAAGATTTACCTGGCGTGTTTAACATGGAAATTATGCTTTGGGAACTTTCAAGTTAAATCCTGTTGTAAAACGGGGGAATTGAAGTTCCGTTTTACGGGAACAGGGAAAACTCGCCTGGGAGCAAAACGGGGGTCGACCGCGGGTGGAATGCATGCGGCCACGGCAGCGATGGTTTTGGCCGCGGGCAAGGAACCTGGACCGCGGCTGAGGAGGGCTTGGCCGCGGCTGGAATGATCGCGGCCGTGGTGAACTGTGCTCCAGGAACTCCCGGTTTCTCTCGTTTTCCTGCTTTCTCATCCTATCTTTTTGTATTTTCTGATTTTTTGAATGTTTTTGGTTTTTCTGGATTTTATGAAAGCCTGAAATGCATAAAAAAAGAAAAGAAATCAATTAGAAAAGAAAAAAAAAAAAAAAAATCATACCAAATGGGTTGCCTCCCTTTAAGCACTTTTGTTTAAAGTCTTTTAGCTAGACTCTTGACAGGATTAGGATTTAGAAGAAGAGACAGAATCCCTTGAATTAAGAGTCTTTGGGATCCTTCTTAGCCTGAACTTTGGTTTTCCTTGATCTTGAATAAAAATCTCTTTTCCTTTCTTAAAGATTTTTGCATCCTTGAGGACATGTTTTGTCTTCTCAACAATTCCTTCAAGATTTTTCTCCTTTTTCTTCCTGATATCTGGTGGCACCACTATCTTGATATTCTCAAATTGCCTAGATGCAAGTGCTTTTAGTTCCTTCTTGTCCTCCAACACCTTCTCCTTGTCCTTGTCTTTTTGATTTGGAGCTGGGTCTGGTGTGGTCTTATAGAACTTTTTCCTGTCCACATTTAAGAAAACTAAACAGCGATTTGCATGGTCAATAACAGCGCCTACAGTGGCTAAGAATGGGCGACCAAATATCAAAGGTCTGTCTTTGTCCTTGTCCATCTCCAAAACTTGAAAATCGGCTGGGATTGTTTTGTTTTCGATGATCAGTGGCAAGTCCTGGATCATTCCTTCTGTTCTCTTTTGAGATGAATCACCAAAGATTATCCTTACTGGAGATGGGAAAAATGTACCTATACCAAGTTTCTCAGCAACAGATTTTGACATGACATTCACATTAGCACCATGATGTGGTCTGCGATGAGGGTGTCAAGTTTTACCCTAAATAAAATCAATTGCCACAAGTGCACAGCCTATCGATTGTAGTACTTAGGGATCGAATCCACATTGAAGGAGGATCTTTCCTGCAAAAGCCTTCGAAAGAAATATAAAGTAAGGAAGTCTAGAACCAGGCGAGTTTTGTGAGTGTTTTGGTGGTGTGTTTAAAACGTAAAAACGAATCTTAAAGATACTACAGTAATTAAAATGACCTAATAATTAAACTTAACGAAAACGAGTAAAAACGAGAAAAACGGCTAACCTAATTGCTTAAATGAAAATCGATTGAAAGAGTAGAGATACTAAACTAAAGCTTGAATAAAAATCGGTGTGAATCTATAGGGAAGAAAGCGCTGGGGTTCAGGGAAGTTTTCTAAGGGGTATGAATGATTCAAAACATTGCTAGTGGTGTTTGAAGACTTAGTTTGCCGAAGTGAATGCAAGGACAAGTAAAAGACTAGGAGAAGTGTACATTAATGATGATAACTTGCCGAAGTGACGAATGAGCGAATCAAAAAATCCTAGGCGAACATGAAATAAGTAGCTGATTGAAAACAAATGAAAATTGGCTGAAGTGGCAATGATCCTAGAGATTATAGACGAGCTAAAATTGTAGAGTTAAATGAAAGTATGTGTATACGTACCCACTCCCCCCCCCCCCCTTTTAGGAGGGGGGACAGCTGAACCCTTCCAAGGACGGGCTGCCTACGTATCCTTTGCAGGGATCAAGCCGTCCCGTAGTTCATGTTGATCGTGTTGTAGCCTTAGTGATAATACTTCTTCAGGTGCATTGCATTCCACGATCTTGGAATTGCTTCGTCAGCTACCGTCGCAAGTTCGTAGACTCCTGGGCGAACTACTTTTGTAATCTTGTAAGGTCATTCCTAATTTGCTCCGAGCTTTCCTGCATTCTTCTCGGCAGTGTTTTGGTAAACTTTTTGAAGAACGAGCTCTCCTTCTTTAAATCTTCGACTTCGGACATTTTTGTTGTAGTATCTTGCCGTCGCTTGTTGGTAGTTCTGGATTCGGATTAGAGTCTGGTCGCGCTTTTCGTTGACCAAATCGAGTTCATCCAGCATCATTAGGTGATTAAAGCCCTCTTGTCCCGGTAGAAGTCTTCGTCGAATACCTGGGAAATCCACCTCGGGGGGGATCACGCATTCCGCTCCATAGACTAGAGCGAATGGAGTTCTCCAGTGGCTCGGTGCGGAGTTGTCCGATGCGACCAAAAGACTCCTTCGAGCTCGTCTGCCCATCATCCCTTCTTGGCGTCGAGCCTCTTTTTCAGACCGTCTAGGATCGTCTTGTTGGCTGCTTCGGCTTGTCCGTTCCCTTGAGGATATCTTGGCGTAGATTTGCTCAAACGGATTTTCCATTTCTCACAGAAAGCTTTAAAAGGCGTTGAGATGAACTGGGATCCGTTATCGGTGACTATCTCGTAGGGGACCCCGTGTCGGCAGATGATATTTTTCCAGACGAAGTGTTCGACTTGAGCGTCCTTTATGCTCGCGTAGGAATCGGCTTCGACCCACTTAGAAAAATAATCTGTGAGGACTAGCAGAAAGCGCATATGCTTCGATCGATGTAGAGGTCCGACAATATCCATCGACCATCTCATGAAAGGATAAGGTGACGAGATCGATGACAGCAGCTCGGTAGGTTGGTGAATTGTAGGCGCGTGCCGTTGACACTTCTTGTACTTCGCTGTAAACTTCTCGCAGTCCTTGACCATCGTAGGCCAGAAGTAACCGTGCCGTTTTATCTTGATTGCGAGTGACCTTCCGCTAGAATGGTTTCCACACTCACCGCTGTGTACTTCGTGCATGATCTTTCTTGCCTCAGGTCCCTCGACGCATGTCATGAGTGGTCCTGAAAATCTCCATTTAAACACCTTGCCATCGACGAGGACATATCGCGCGGCCTGAGCTTTTAATTTGCGGGCTTCCCACTTGTCGGTTGGTACTTCTCCATCGGCGATATATACTCGGATGGCTCCGAGCCATTCTTTGTCGCAGTCGTACTCCAGCTCGGCTGGTGAGGCGTCTTCGTCCATAGCGATTGCCTCGCCGCCCTCTGGTTCCTGCTTGGGAGGATTTATCAGCCGAACTCCTTCTACCTCTTCGATGCTAGGGTGTTCGATGAATTCGACTGGAACTGTCCGTCGGAGATCCGGATCTGAAGTCGAAGCAAGTGCCGCCAAGGCATCTGCCGAGGTGTTTTCACCTCGGGGTATTCGTGTGAGCTCGAACTCGTTGAACTTTTGCACCGAATCTCGGACCACTTTGAGGTAAACTCCCATTCATCCGTCCTTCGCCTCGTATTCCCGTTAAATTGACATGCTACGAGCTGTGATTCACAAAAGGCTCTTATCTTTCGAACTCCGATTCCCTGCGCCAGTCGTATGTCAGTGATCAGTGCTTCGTATTCTGTTTTCTTGTTCGAGGCGTGGAAATTCAGACGAAAAGATTGCTCCAATATTTCCCCGGTGGGAGAGGTGAGACGGATTCCTATTCCCGACCGTGCTTAGACGACGAGCCGTCGACGTGCAGTGTCCATATTTTGTCTCGGGTTGGCTTGGTCGTCGCCTCTTGCCGGAAGTTCGATGAGAAAATCTGCGAGCACCTGTGATTTTGCAGATGACCTGTTCCGATACTCGATGTCGTACTCTCTCAACTCTATGGCCCATTTGGCGAGCCGCCCAGATTGGCTCGGACTGTGTAGAATCAAGCGCAACGGAAGTGTAGCGAGCACAACAATCGAATGTGATTGAAAATACAGGCGCAGCTTGCGAGCCGATACTACGACGGCTAGGGCGACCTTCTCGATCTGGTGGTAACGGGTCTTGGCATCAGTCAGTGTCTGGTTGACGTAAAAGATAGGTTTCTGCTTGGATCGCTCTTCTCTTATCAGCACCCCACTCACAGCTGTAGCTGATACGACGATGTAGAGGAAGAAAGGCTCTCCTTCAACTGGTTTCGCCACGATCGGCGGGCTCGCCAGATAACTCTTCAATTCCTGGAAAGCTGTTTCGCATCGCTTGTCCCACTCGAACTTCTTGTTTCCTCGAAGGGTGTCGTAGAAAGGCAGACACTTGTCGGTAGAACGGGAAATGAATCTGTTTAGCGCAGCGACTTTTCCTGTGAGCCTTTGAACCTCTCGCTTCGTCCTTGGAGAGGGCATCTCGATTAATGCCTTGATCTGCTTGGGATTCGCTTCAATGCCTCGGTGAGTGACCAAGTAGCCGAGGAATTCTCCCGAGGTTACCGCGAATCTACACTTCGCGGGGTTTAGTTTCATGTTGTGTTTGTTAAACTGCTCGAAACATTCTCGTAGGTGCGCGATATGATCGTTCTCCTCGAGTGATTTGACTAACATATCGTCGATGTATACCTCCATGGTTTTTCCGAGCTGATCCGCGAACATTTTATTGACGAGCCGTTGGTATGTTGCCCCTGCGTTTTTGAGTCCGAAAGGCATGACTTTGTAGTAGTGATCCCGCGATCGGTTATGAACGCCGTTTTTTCCCGGTCGTCGGGATGCATCAGGATTTGGTTGTAACCAGAAAACGCGTCCATAAATGTTAACAACTAATGTGTGGTAGCGGGAAACTATCTTTTGGGCACGCCTTGTTGAGGTCAATGAAGTCTACACAGACTCGCCACTTGTCGTTCTTCTTCTTCACAACCACCGGGTTCGCGAGCCAGTCCGGGTATTTGGCCTCTGCGATTGATCCTACTTTGAGCAATCTCTCCACTTCGTCGTTAACTGCTTTAGCTCGTTCGGGTCCGAGCTTCCTTCTTTTTTGCTTGATTGGTTTGAAGGTTGGGTCTACATTCAGTTCGTGACAGGTCATGTCGATGCTTATTCCTGGCATATCATCCGCCGTCCAGGTAAAAGTGTTGATATTTTCCTTGAGGAAGGAGAGAAGCTCGCTTCTCAGAGGCTCTTCTAGCTTAGATCCGATTTCGATGCGTCGTTCTGGACACGCCTCGTCAATGCACACCGAGTCCGCAGCATCGCATACCGGCTCGGCGCGCTTTTTGTGGCTCTCCGTGATCGTTAATTGCTATAAGAGTTTCGAGAGCTCGTTCGCAGGCTCTCGGTCCATCTTCAATTTTTTGCGATCCACGTCTGCTCGTGCGTCGGTGACGGGGTTCCTCAACTTGTGTTCCGCCAAACAACACATTCGCGACTCCTTCTGGTTTCCCCAGATTGTTTTGATACCTGCTGGAGTTGGGAACTTGAGGCAGAGGTGATATGTGGAAGGGACCGCCCTCATCGCGTTGATCCATGGAGTTCCCATAATCACATTTTAGATTCGGGTGATCGGTGACGCAGAACTCGACGATCCTAGTGACTCCGCCAGCTACCACAGGGAGCCTAATTGTGCCCATAGTCATCGTTGTTTCTCCTGAAAATCCGGTAAGAGGTTTGGGGATCGCCGTCCCTTCGGAAAGATCGATTCCCATCCTTCTGAGTGTCTCCCTGAAAATGACGTTTACCGAGCTCCCAGTATCGATGAGCACCCTCGCTACATCGTGGTCCCTGATCGTCAATTCGATCACCAGTGGATCGTTGTGCGGTCTATTTATTCTTGCCGTTTCCTCCTTGGCGAAGGAGATCACAGTATTCGGAATATCGGTTGGTTCTGTCCAATTTTCCTTCGCTTCGGCTCGGCGTTGATAAGCCTTGATGGAAGACACTGTGTCTTGGTAATATTGAGATCCACCCATGATCATGTTGATCCTTTGTCTCGGCTCGGGTCGCTCTTCGGGTTCACCTCTCCTGTCGCGCTTGGCGTTTTCGCCTCGTCGGGGTAGATTTGCGGGTTCTGCCGTCCCGTTCGGCTCGGTTCCCTCTTTTGGCTCACTAGGGATGAGGTCTTTGAGATTCACCGCGTTCTGGAGCTCTCCTACCGCCATCTTAGCCGCGAGTTTGGCTCCTAGAGTTCGGCATTGTGCCATTGAATGCCCGTAGGTCTGGTGATACTCGCAGAACGGTTTTTCGTCGTAGCTGGTGGGCTTTCTTATCCAAGTGTTGTTGCGCGGCTCTCCTCTTCCGCGTCCAGCGCCTACTTGGTAGTTATGGGCATCTCCGCTTCTAGGTTCGTCCAAGCTCTGGGTTGTTGCGTTGTTTGATGGATTGCCTTTCTTCGAGGGGCGCGTCAAAATTGAGCTTCGGATCGCTGCTTTAGTTGCTTCGTACTGCTCGTCCAGATTCTTCATCTTTTCTTTGTTTACGACGAGGTCTGTCGACCGATGCAAGGCAGCTTGAATCTTTTGTGGCAGGTTGAGTGCCATTTCCCGTCGGAATTCGGATTTGTACCACAAAGACCGTTTCAGAGTTTCGAGTGCAGTCTTGTCGCTTATTCCTTCTACTTTGGATACGACTGCCTTGAACCTTGTCATGTAATCCCAAAGCGGTTCATTCGGTTCTTGGGAAAGCGTCCACAGGTCGGCATCAAAGGTTCCTCTATCCATAAACACCGAGTATTGTTGAAGGAACAAAGCGGAGAGCTGTTGGAAACTGCCGATTGAATTGCGCTCATGTCTCGAAAACCACTCGAGCGCGGCTCCCTTGAGATGTTCCACGAAGAGTAAGCAATATCCGGAGTTTACTTCCCGCTCGGTCAGTTTGGCAGCGTTCTTTGTGAAAGCTCGTCCCATTGCTATCTGAAACGCTGTGATGTTTGCTTTCGGGTCGGTCGTTCCTTCGTAGAATGGGATTCTCACCTTCCTGGGCTCGGGAATCCTAGCCTCCGTGATTCTCGCCGTGAATGGTGTTCTCTGGGTTTCTTCAAGCATTCGATCAATCTCGGGCGCAGCACTCATTGTGTTATGCACTTGAGACTTCATGGCGCGTATCTCAGCTACTGTCCGAGCCATTGAGGCTCGCAGTTCTTTGATTTCGAGGGTTTGTGCGTGAGTCATTCCCTTTGATTGGCGAAGCCGCTCCCGCTCTTCTCTCCTCGGCTCGTCTTCGCGCTCTGCCTGCTCGATCCATTGGAGGTTTTCCTCTTCTTTAGTTAGGTCGTCGTGGCGAGCCGGGTCAGTGACTTCATCCGTCCGGGTGCCGTTTAGTGCCGAAGCGAGCTCTTCTTGGCTTATTCGCCGAACCAAGCCGTTCTGTTGCGAGTTCGTGGTTTCATCGTTCTGTTGGGCGTCCACGTTGATCGCGTCATTCTCTTCTTCGTCAGCTCATCGCCTTGAGTTCCGACGGAGTGGAGGCAGCTCGGTCATGTTGACTCGGGTTGCCGCGGGGGTCTGTTCGCCGAGGGGGCGAAACACTGGTGGAGCCAAGGGGTTTCTTCCGCCGCTCCCCGAGGCTTTTGCAAGCGTTGAGAAATCGAAGCGTCTCCGGACTCCATCCATCGGGTCGGAGATTCTGGCTCTCCAAGTCGGGTGTCGTCGCTCGGCCGTTATTGCGTCGAGCCTTTCCGTAATCGCCTCGTTCCTTTTGTCCTGCTTGTCAATCTTCTTCATCAACGCAGCCATCATGTTTCGCATCTCCTCTTGGGTTTCAGTTGTCGCCGTCGCTGTGCCCGATGCTGGAGCATCGTTCTCCGCGCCGTTGTCGTTGTTGTTGTTGTTGTTATCATCGAGGGGGTTGCTCGCAATGTTCTTTGGATCTTAAAGTAAGAAAGTTTCGATTCCCCACAGACGACGCCAAATTGTGTGAGCCAAAACTCGCACAACCAAAAATTTTGTAAGGAAAACTTAAGGGATCCGAAATTTCTAGGGTAATCGCAAGAACAGTAAGATCAAAAGAGGATTTTTATTGCTGTGAAAGTATTTAGTCTGTATTGCTTAGGGTTGCAAAAAGTTACATAATGAATCGTATAAATCGCTTATTTATACTAACTCTCTAAACCGCCTCTCCCGAAAATCTCGGGAGAGCTTTTTGGAATATTTCCTTATCTCGTCGTGTGGCCACCATCATAACGCTTTTGCCTAGGGTTTCAGTAGGCTCGCATCTTCTGGCTCGGCCCACTTTCTCTTGTGGGCAGGTCGGCCCATTTACAGCTTGGCCTACTCCTCTCATGCGCGGCTCGGCCCATATCTGATGGATCGCTGGTTCTCCTTGCCAAATCGGCTCTCCGATGTTCTTGAGATTGTTGAAACCGATTGGGGTGAAAACGACCCCAACAAATGCCATTCCCAATTGGAAATTTCGTCATTAAGTTCGAGATGGTAGCCTCCTCCAGGATCAAAAATCAGTCTTGGAACTTCTTTGAGGTATGAGTCTTCAACATCACTTGTGATAGGAGAACGTCTTAGATGCTTGTATGATGAGGTGAATAAGGTCTCTCTCACTTCATGACATTGAACCATGTTGCAAGATACAAGGAACGATGATTCTTTATGATCTGAAGTGGTGAAGATGGTTAAGCATCCAAGGTGAGGACAGTTTGGTTGGAGAGGTGTCGCCATGGCTTGAACTGTTGAAGAATTGGTAAAAAGAGCATTGGCCGCGGGTGGAAGTGTCGCGACCGCGGTAAAAGGTGGTTTGGCCGCGAGTGTAAGTGTCGCGACCGCGGAGAAACATTGGTTGGCCGCTGGTAGCGCACTCGCGACCGCGGTGCCAAATGTCCGAGGAGAGATGTTCAGATCCTCTTGCTTCTTGTCTCTAATTGTTTTCCTTGTGGAGAGTCTTCGGAAAAGAGTCTTGAGAGCCATTTAAGCTTCACTCTTGCTTCAATTAAGTCTCCATCACCTCTCATATGAGCATTAGTTGAAGGTATACATAAGGAAGTACTTTTGTTTGCCAAGCTTGTAAATCCGGCGTTTTCTTTGGGTGCTCTTCTTTCTAGAACGTATTCAACATCTTTTGTAGTTCCTCCAGGTTCAAATATTGGATAATCTACGCTTCCTATTGTCAGACAATGAGAATTTCTTATAGGAATCGCCGGATGTGAGGTTTTCTTGTCGATCTCTGTGAAACTCATACATTGATTCGGGTAGTTGATGAGTGTTTCAACAGATGCCAGGAACGAAGTACCAAATATCAAGGGTTTTGTTCCACAATTTCTCATCTCCATAACATGGAAATCAGTAGAAACAAGACAAACTTCCCCTTGAAAAAGCAATTCGGGTTTGAAACCGAGTGGAGCTGCACCAGAAAAACCTCTATAGTGAATGTAAATCTTAAAAAGATGAAAAATCAAAATACCTATATTCTCTGCAATGGTCTTTGGTATGAGATTCACATCAGGTCCAGTATCACAAAGAGAATCACAAAATTCTACTCTGTTGATTGAGAGTGAGGCATCAAACTCCTCGGGATCCTTCGTCTTAGAAAGCGCCTCCAATGGTGGTTTTGATGTCACCATTAGTGTCTCATCTTTCACGTGGTCTGTCTCACAGTCAAGATGGTGAGGAGCTGAAGGAGAAAAAGGCTTTGGTTCATCAAGAAGAAGTGACTTATGATCTTGTTTGTTGTCTCCAAAACACTTGAACGAATCGGTAAAGACGAGACCGTCACTAGAGATAGGAATAGGTTCTCCTTTTTCTTGATGACTGGCTTCCATGACGTGGTGATCCAAAGGAATTTCATTTGATGGCCTCTCTCTAACAAACTTGATGGAGGATTCCCCATCTACTTCACAAGCTACCCAATACCCGTTATCCATAGATTCATTGAGCTCTTGAAGCATATCATCAATCTCGGCTTGGGAGACAGATGACATATCTTCATCAAAGAGAGGATCATGGATATCTCCATGGGCATTGTAAGTTGAATAAGGGTCGTGGTCCTTGTAGAATCCTTGTTCCTCTAAAACTTCGCGGATTGATTTGTTGTGACTGCGAAGTCTTCTTGTGTGGTGGTTCGGAATTAAATTCTGATCCATTGAGGAGAGATCACGAATGTATAGTGCTTCTCGGCGTCGAGTGGCTTGAGGAGTGTTGTAAAAACCTCCCTCATAGTAGTAATTTCGTTTCATATGGTTCATTGCTTCATAACCTGAAACAAAAAGAACCAAAAAATGGAAATATGCAGAAAAAGGGGTTCTAAAGTCGATTTACCAACCTTTCTTAGGGTTTTGCGGAAAAGAAAATGCGTGCCTTCCCCGGCAACGGCACCAAAAACTTGATGTGGTCTGCGATGAGGGTGTCAAGTTTTACCCTAAATGAAATCAATAGCCGCAAGTGCACAGCTGATCGATTGTAGTACTTAGGGATCGAATCCACAGGGAAGGAGGATCTTTCCTGCAAAAGCCTTCGAAAGAAATATAAAGTAAGAAAGTCTAGAACCAGGTGAGTTTTGTGAGGGTTTTGGTGGTGTGTTTAAAACGTAAAAACGAATTTTAAAGAGAAATTACGGTAATTAAAATGACCTAATAACTAAACTTAACGAAAATGAGTAAAAACGGAAAAACGGCTTAACCTAATTGCCTAAATGAAAATCGATTGAGAGAGTAGAGATGCTAGACTAAAGCTTGAATAAAAATTGGTGTGAATCTATAGGGAAGAAAGCGCTGGGGTTCAGGGAAGTTTTCTCATGGGTATGAAAGATTCAAAACATTGTTATAGAGTAAATTTGATAAGATCTTAGATTAAACTTTTCGAACTGGAGTCACGGATGTATGAATATGCCACTGTTGTGATCATAGACAACTATCTCTCTCAACCCTGACCAGTAGGTTTCCACTCTGGCCCTGGAAAAGAAGAGATGCATTATGTCTAAGACTCGTCAGCATTCACAAATCGCCCATAGGTAGGTTTCCACTCCTATGTTTGTGTTGCTCTCCCAGACTAGAGCTGACACCGGATGAACACTTTCGTGTCATCAAGCATCTGGATCAGATTGTAGTTCATGACGCTACTCTCATGCAGTAAAAACGAATTCAGAAGATAAAGTTCTAAGATTCGGCTCAATAGCTCATTGAATCCTCACCGAACATATATATCCCATCGAAAATCCCTTAGACCCAACAATAAAACTACTCAGACATGATAAACAAAATCAAAAACATAGTATTAAAAAGTAGTACAGAAACCGAAATTGAAAAAGAAAGAACAAGGGTTCAAGAGATAGATCTCTCTCTCCCTAATACCTAAAAACAAAGCTTAAAGTAAAATTTCAGTAAAGTATTTCGTCTCTCCTCTTCTCTTTTAAAAACGACCTAAATGATATGTATTTATAGTCTCCAATACTCTCTGGTGTCTAGGGTTCCAAAATTGAGGCTGTGAAAATGATATGGGCTTCAGAAATTGGCCTTCAAACTCGGAATTAGCTGGCCGCGGTCGGGATGTGCGTGACCGCGGGGAATGGATGGCTGGCCACGGTCGGGACGCTGTGACCGTGGGGAATGGCGTATTGGCCGTGGGTGGAAACGCTTGCCGACAGGTTTACGAGACATCTTGCTCTTCGCGTATCTTTTGATTGAACCGTTGGATTGCCAAGCGGTAAAGTGTGCTGGAAAGCTGATACTTCCATCTTTGAGATCTCTAAATTTGAGCTGGATCAGACGGTGAGAATGCCTTCAATCGGGGGTGAACTTCTGACGGTTTGACTCTAAGCTGAAAATCTGGCCTTCTATCCATTTTGTTAAGCTTTTCCCTAAGTTTCCTGAAAAGAGTCTTGGAACTACAAATATTAGAAAAACGTAATAAAAGTACTTGAAAGCAATTAAAAACATAGAAAAAGTATTTCAAATCGATCCATAAAAGTGGTCAAAATACGGTGTTATCACACCAGAATCACAAAACAATCTGAAAATTCGATTCCAAAGATTGAACAGGTGAATGAGAAACGCCCTGGATCCCTAGACTTTTTGAGTCTTAGGTCAGGCAAGCGTTTGGGTACCTTAACCGGTATGACTCGGCTTCTCTCATGCTCGGTTTCAGAGTCCTTTATGAGAGGTTCAGGTGTCAATCTTTCCTTATAGTCTGCGACAGGCTCTTCCTCCAAAACTGCTGTCATAGCATTGCAGAACTTCTTTGGGTTATCTTCTACTCTTCCTGGTAAAACTCCTGGTTATCTCTTCATTGAATCTGCAGTTTGACCTATCTGATGTTCCAACTTCTTGACATGGGTCGCAAGAGATTCGAACTTCCCATTCAAGTCATTTTAATTACAATCGATCTTCACCCCCATTTCCCTGAATGACTTCTCATTGCCTTGAGTAGTCTGCATCATATTTTGTTCAAGCAATTTTACCTGGTTACTTAGCTGGAAAAGGGTTGCTTCTAATGAGCTGGTCTGTGCTTGTTGAGGATTGAATGCTGGTCTTTGTTGGAAGTTTCCTCCTCCATAGTTTCCACCTTGAAATTTGTTTTGAAAACTCCTTTGCTGCTGCAGATAGGGCTATTTTTGGCTCCTTGATTTCTGTATGAGAGATTGTTGAAGTTGGCACCAGAGTTCCTGAAGTTGTTGTTGAAAGCTGGACTAAATCGATTATGATATGCATGTGCTCCCATAAAATTCATTTCTTTCTCTTGGTACATGCCATCTTCTTCATATCTTCCATCTTCCTCATTCCCTACAGCAGTATCACAAGCATGTATATTTTTGTTTTGAGACTTAAGAAGTTGACTTACCATGCTTTTTAGCTCAGCAATCTCCCTTGATTCATGACTAGTAATAGTCTTCTTTGATCTGTAATACTCAGGGTTGTTGTTGCTGTTATCTACAGCCATATTTTTGATGAGTGCTCTCCCTTGTGGTATGGTTTTTGAACTTAAATCTATATTGCTGGCAGTGTCAAGAGAAAGTTGATACTTCTGCTGAAGTCCTCTGTAGAAGGTGCTTAGCAAGTTTGCTCCAGAGAAACCATGATGAGGGCAGTCTCTCTCATACTCCTTGAATCGCTCTCAGGCTTCATAGAATGATTCTATTGGGCCTTGTTGGAAACTTTGTATTTTGTTTCTCAGCTGGTTCGATCTTGACTTGGTGTAGAAGTGGTTCAGGAAAGCTGACTTGAATTCTTTCCATGAAGTAGTAGAACCAGATGTCATAGGTTTCAACCATCTAAAAGCTTTTTCAAATAAAGAGAAAGGAAAAAGCTTACACTTCACATAGTCCACAGTTTCTGGAGTTGTTCTCACCATTCCAGAGATTTCTTCAAAAATATCAATGTGGTCCATTGGGTACTCAGTAGAGACTCCATGGAATTGGTTCTGCTTCACCGAAGAGACTATCTGAGGTTTTATCTCATGATTTTCTCTTGGAAAAGGAATTTGAATAGCTGATTGATTTTGAAAGTGTTGGTGAGGTGCATCGAAATCAGCAATGAGTCTATTTCGAGGCTGTCTTCTCGCTGGATTGGCAAGCTGTATTGGTCGATTGGCTTCTCTAACAACTGGTGGAACAATGTTTTCATCATTCCTTCTTCCTTCAGCATCGGCATGGCCTTGTCTCCTTTGATTATCAGCGGCTTGAGCAGGATTTAGAGGGACTCAGTTTCCCTCTTCATCGAGTTGTGGCTGTCCATCTTCTTCATGGGCAGCATCTAGGTCATCACCATGAACTGAATCACGCTCATCATCTCCAATGTGATCCTCCTGATCACGGTTTAAAAGATCTTCTCGATGGGCATTAGGATTGGCCATCTTGAGCGTTCTTCGTCTGAGTTTCCTAAGTGCTCTTTCGTGTTTGTCAATCTCGTCTAAGGGCAATACGATTTCGTCAGGATCTCTCATAGTTTTCATGCACCCGTGAGCAAAGAAAGCAAATATAAAAAGAGGAGTCAGAAAATCTCTAGCAGAACTCGAAAATCTTAAGGTTTAGGATTGAAATTAGATTAAGAAGTCAAGTCAACAGCAACAGATCCCCGACAACGGCGCCAAAAACTTGATGTGAGTGCAGTGGGCAACTTAAGTTTTACCCTAGACAAGCTGCAAGTGCACAGCAAACGTAGTAGTACTTAGGGATCGAATCCACAAAGATCTGTGTGTTGAGGACTCCTAACTGATGCTAAAACAATCGTAAACCTAATATAATAAAAAGAGGTTTTGGTTTGTTACTAAATCTAACTATGCAGAGAATTAAAAAGAGCTTTAAGTAAAAATCGATTGAAAAAAAGTAAAGAAAAAGCGCTGGGTTCAAGGTTCATCTTTAGGATTCATGTTCTAAAACACAAGGAATTTAGGCAAAGATTTTCTATGACTCTGAAACTAGGATAGACACATGTAAGATTAGCCAAATCTCGCCACCCTAATCATCTAATCACTTGTTCATGGCAATTAACTCTCGCTCTCATGCCAGAACAAGATCATGCTTTGTAGATCGGAATCCATCTCTGCTTACGTATCTCCGTAGGTAGCTTTCGTCTCCTACGACGGGGACGTCCATAAGATCCAGTTCAGGCAACCCAGATACAACACTCTCGTGGCTCGGATTAAACCTTGGATCGGATTCTGGGTGATCAATCCAGAATTACCGCTTTGAGATTTGGATGAATGGGAGAATCATGTTAAAAATCGAAATCCTTTTTCCTAAAAACCTAGATGTAATTCGAACATGGGATCCCTTTGGATTACCCTTTCACCCAACTAGGTGACTACTCAAACATGGCTGAGGTAGACATCATCATTGGTTTAGAACTAAGAAGAAGAAAAGTAAAAGAAACAAAGTTGCAGAAAAACTTCTCTTATTGAAGAAAGAATGGCGATGGAGAGCTTCTACAAATGCATAAAAATAAAACTTAAAACTACAAATGAGTTCTCTCTCAAAGAGAAGAAACAGGCTCCCTTACAAAAGACCTAAAAGTGAGTATTTATAGTGTTTCTCCAAGTCTTGGGCGTCTAGGGCTTGTAAAATGGGTGCAGGAATTTTCTTGGGGCTTAGTTGGGCTCCTGAGGTTCGGACATAGGTCCACCGGGGGTGAAACCTCCTGAGCTGCGGTGGGAAGAAGGCTGGCCGCGGGTGAAAGTACTTGTGTTTGACTGGGCTTGTAATGATGGCCTTCAGTGCATTGATGATATCTTGAGATCTAACCGTTTGATTGCTTTGCTTCCAAGTTTTTTGGAAATGTGGTTGTCTCCTCTATAATGTCTCCAAATTTGGGGATGATCGGACGGTGAGAAGGTCTTTATTGGTTGCCAAACTTCTGACAGCCTGAATTTATCCAAAAATGTACTTTTGCTCCAAAATGCACTCCAAAGTCCCAAGTTTCCTGAAAAGCCTTTTGAAACTCCAAAATATGGAAAACACTTATAAAACCTTTAAAACTGAGTAAAAACACCTGCATAAGATATTGAAAGTGATCCATAAAAGTGGTCAAAATCAGGTAATATCAAGACACTAGGGTTTCATAAATTTAAAACTTTTGGAGGACCAACGGGCTTGTTGATAACTAAGGTTTTCAAGGCCTTAATAAGGGTTATCAATCCCCTTGTCAAAGTAGTATAAGGGGTGTCAATCCATATGTGTGGTAGTTAGGCACTAGTTTATGTGACAAGTTCTTAAGTCAAGCTGAATAAAAGATGAGTTTGGTGAAACCAGCAACAAGAAAACATAAAACAAGAAACAAGCAAGCTATTATGAATGAACTAAACAAAGCAAGCAAACAAAACAAAGTGATGATGATTAAGCAAATGATAAAAGATAAACCTCTAGATGTGATCATTGATTAGGCTGCTTTAGATATTGATTCATGATGCTAAGAACATAATGCAAGACTTGCTACTCTTTAGTCAAGGCTTCTTAATCAGATTAATTCATTCCCATGACAATAATCCCTTTGCTAATCACTTAATCAAGTCTAACAACCATTAGATATAATCAAGCAATCAACAAGCATAATGCATCATGCCTAATAAGTGACCAAACAATCTCTCAACCAAGAAGACTGAATCTTATACAGAAAGACATAACAAGCAATCACATGATCTCAAACATTTCAACTTAGAACTCTAATCTAGACTAATCCTCTCATGAAGGCATTAATCTCTACACTAATTCATTTTCAAACCAATTTCTCATTTGTGAATTATGAACTAATGAGCATTAAGACACAGTTCTAATATGTCATTTATGCTTCAAACAAACATTCCCATGGCATTTAAAACATAAACCCTTAAGTTAGCTCTTTAGGCATTTCATCAAACACTTTTGGTGCATGAAATGCCTATGAACCCAGATTTCACTTTGCCAAGGAAATCTGGCATTAGGAGCAGCTAACTAAGGAAATGAAATGAGAATCTAAACCCTAAACATCACAAATCAAACATCTAAGCACCCTAATCTACACACCTAGAAGTTTAAAAAGATGACTACTCACTAATCATGAAGAACACATCTAATCTTTTGCAAGAGATGATGTTAATCATGATTAGAAGTAGAAATGAGATGATGAGATGATAAGAAACAGACTTAGATTGATTAAATCCTTGAGATATCTCTTAATCAAAAACGTTTTTACCTAAAATGGAAAGAAAACTAGAGAGAAACTAAGAGAGAAGATAAGATGTCTAGGGTTTTTCTCCAAAAAGCTATATATACTTAGTGTTAATGAACCGGGTCAGCCCGGAACAAACCGGGTCCTGACCCGGCTTTAGTGGGTAAAGTGGAAATCCTGCGGGTTGGTCCAGTGTCTCCCAGGTAGCATGCCCAAGTCTCAGTAGATGAAGAACTTGTCTTGTGAGACTTAAATCGCTTTGTCTTAGCCGCACGCCGAGTAAGGAGTGTTTTGCGAGTCTTGCTGCGGCTTAATCTTCTTCTTCTTCAACTCGCAGGACCAAGGCGGTTTCTGGGGAATGTACAAACCGTGCGGGTTGGTCTCCATTACACTCAGGTCGCAGGCTCAAGTCGGAGTAGATTGCGAGTGATCATGCGGTTTGGTTCTAGTGTCTCCCAGGTAGCATGACCAAGTCGCAGTATTGTGGACTTAGCAATTTTCTTGCTCGGGAGCCTCAGACCTCATCCATTGATAGCTTACCCGCGCTTTTCAACTCGCAGCATCAATTTACAGGCATTCGTCTTCAGGCCTGCGAGTTAACCAAGTCGCAAGGCTTACTCGCAGCATTCAGAGCAGCTTGGACCACTTGGCATTCCGGAGAGTGTAACTTCTACGATTATTGTCAGAATTGAGTGACTCCGGTTGCAGAGGACAGAGGACTCATATATCTCCAACTTTGGTGAAGGAAGCTTTGGTTCTTGGGAAGTGGAAGGCTTCCTGGAGGGCTCATCTTTGCAGTGCATTTACACGATCAGAGAGAGGCGTCTAGACATGTGTCTATTCCGGAGACCGTATCGTCCTGCTCATAGCTCCGAATTGAATGATCTCGGACGTTCTGGAAAGAGGACTCAAGTGTCTCTTATTCTCATGAAGACCCCGGAAACTGAATCGGCCTGGAAGTGCACCGTCCTTCGCATTCTTCAGAGCTCATCGGCTTGGTTCAAGACGGCAGCGAGACAGGAGTTTCTTCCGACGAGATTAACTTTCTGCTCAAGCGTCCGAATTCCATGATTCCACTTGCTCTGTAACCATGATCCAATCTTCTCCAACTTTGATGAAGCTCCCGACAGCTGAATCGGATCGGAAGGTTCCCCGGACAGACGATCATTCAGGAGTATCGGATTGCTCTGGAATGGATGCGAGAGAGGTCTGTCTTCCGGTGACCGTATCTTTCAGCTCAGTGCTCCAAATACCTTTATTAAACCTGTCCTGGGTTCTTGACTCAATTATCTCCAACTTTGCTAAAGACCCTGTAAGCTGAAACGGCCGGCAAGAGCTTCCGGTGACGCGATTTCGGAAATGTATCTGCACCCGGGATTTTTGGCCGAGAGACTTGACCGCGGTACGTGTTTTTGGCCGAGAAAGCTACCCGCGGGAAGGATTTTGGCCGAGAATCTTCGGCCATCAGTACATCATTTTGCCGAGAAACCCAAAATTGCTCCTTTTCACCATTTTTGATAAGTTCAACTCCATTTCTTCATCTGAATCACATCCTCCACTCCAAATAAACTCCAAAAGCACCTGTTTAACACTCCAAAACATGCAAAACTCTCTTGGACCTAATGCAATCTCCTAAGTCCTAAAACAATGCCTAAAGACCTAAAATGCATGCAACTGAGACATGATTTGGACTAGAATATGTACATTAAATGATGCAATTTATGAATATATCAACTCCGCCACACTTATCCTTTGCTTGTCCTCAAGCAAAAAGAACAAATGAGAGAGAGAGGGTGAATGCATTGGGAGCTCATTTTCCCTTTGAAAGAGAAATGTGACCACTAAGAGAATTCAAGTTCATGCACAATATGCAATGCAAGACCATACTCTAATGTATCAACTCAACAGTTCTCTTATTCCTCAACTCTTTGACATTCATTAAGCTCTTTACCAAGTGGATCAAATGATGCAATGTTCAAACAAGCAAAGTTTGGCTAGGGTGAGGTAATGAGGCTAAAATGGTCTCATTAGTGTTCAAGTGGGTTTAATGCAGCAAAGGGATCTCTCTACGAATGATCAAACTTTGGCAGAATGCTAAAGGTAAAAAGCAACCTATGCATACAAGGGCAAAGACTCATCACACCCCACCCTCTACTCAAAGCTTTCTCACTTGCTCACTCTCTCAAGAACCTCAATTTCCACACTCAATTTCCTCTCACTAAGAGACTCACTTTTCATTTTCACACTCAAGTCTTGGAGTTCAAACTTTACATAGCTCTTTTTCACTTTCTTTTGTAACTTCTAGCCTCTTTTTCTTTCTTTTTAAAACATTTGAGCTCTTGGGCTTCTTTTCTTTTCTTTTCACTTAAAGGCTAGACTTTTTCTTTTCAAAACACTAGAGCTCACTTTCTTGACTCAAAACTCCAAGACTTATTTCTTTTCTTTTTCTATCCCCTAGTTCTCACCATTCTCCCTTTATTTCCACTCATCTCTCCTTTTTCCACTCACCAACAAGTATTCCCCCACACTTAGTTATTGCCAAATCTCTCAGCTCCTTGATGGTGGAACTTAACACTCAATGAGACTTGCCCTTGTCGCTCTAAACCTAACACTTTCTGCTAAGTTTGATCCAAGGTGGCCTTTCAATCACACACAAACATTTGGCTTGAAGGAAGGATGGGTTCAGGGTGAGGAAAACTGATCCAGATGTGGACTCAGCTATTTGAGCTAAGGAAGAGGGTGGTAAAAACAGGATTCTAGCTCAAATATGTATATAGGTATCCACAAACTTATTTAAAAAATGCATCACAAGATAATTTCACGTCAAGTTCAAGGTTTTCAATTATTAGAGTTGAGTTCAATTCAAACTTGATTCTCAGATTCAAACCATTTCAAGCCTTGCAAGCACAAAATTCATTTCACAAGCATATTTAATCCAAATTCTCAAAGTGATGTACTCTCAAGGAAAGAACCTATCATTACTCCCATGCACAATGAAACCTATATGATGCAACTAGACTCAATCTTAAAAATGTGAAATGCAACTTCATGAGCATTTTTTGTGAATTTTTTTCAGATTTTTCCATTTTTTTTTGTTTTTATATGCACTTAGATGAATGCAAAATGAGACTCAAAGTGAAAAGGAAAATAAGAGCAGAATAAACATGATTAGTAAACACAAAACCCCTCCCCCACACTTAGATAACACAGTCCCTTGTGTTATAAAAGCATGAGAAAGAGGAGAAATCAAACATGAAATGCAAAAGATAAAGAAAAATGCTAAATGCTCATTTACAAGTGTTTGGAGTGATACCTGGTGTGGTTCTTGTGCAAAAGGGGAGTGAGTATCTGCACCAGATGAGGCCAGACACACTTGGAGATGGATTTGGCTTGGCCTGAACTCCCTTTTGCGGCATGGACTTGTCTTGGACCAACTCGCAGACTTTGGGACATAGATACCTCGGCCTTTCTTCCCATGCTGCGGCCTAGCCTCCATGCTTCCCAGGTAGCACGCCTAACTCGGAGTAATTTGCGAGTCTTCATGCGGGTTAGCTTCCTTGGGTTTCAGGTAGCAGCACCAGGTCGCAGGTTTTTGGACTTAAACACCTCGGCCACTTTTCTTTTTGGTGCGGCATGGTTTCCTTGCTCCCCGCCAGCACGCCCAAGTCGGAGTAAATTGCGAGTTGGGCTGCGACTTAGCTTCCTTGGGTTTCAGGCCGCAGCACCAGGTAGCAGAGTTTGGGACTTAGAACTCTTGGCCTTTTCTTCTTCTTTCTGCGGCCTGGACCTCTTTCACCAGGTAGCACGCCCAGGCCGGAGTAATTTGCGAGTTGGGCTGCGACCTGGGCTCTTCTTGCACCAAGCCGCACATCTAGGTAGCACTCAGGCGCCCTCCAAGCTTTTCAGACCTTAAACACTTCTCTCAGCCCTCTCACATGCTCCATTTCATTTATCACTGGGCTATGGCCTCCAAAAATCACCTAGAACCTGAGACCAACTCACAAAACCCATCAAAAGATCCTAAAACATAAAAAGAAATGAGAGAAAAGATTAAAAAGATTATATACAAGGATAAGCTTGGGGTGTCTCCCAAGAGCACTTTGTTTAAAGTCACTAAGTTTGACTTTGAAAAACCTGTTTTTAGCTGGGGTGAGGTTGAGCACTGATGCTCTTCAGCACTTCAATGGTCCTGAGCAAGAAATCTGAGTTGGTTTGCTGCCTTTGGGAACCATTAGACCCTTGTCCTTGAGATCCCACCTTGAGACCTTTGTCCACCAGCTCTTGAATACCATCTGGGTCTTTATCAAAGATGGCCCTTGTGAGACATGCCCTCACTTCAGCGAACATACCTGGCTTCCCATTGCAATCCAGCTTATACTTCAGAGAACCATCATCATCAACCCAAGGAGTGAGATCAAAGTCTTGAGAAGAAAAATCAGGTTTAATACTCTTGTCTTCTGATGCTGAGCCATCACTTTTGGTGTTAATCATTCTTAGATCACTAAGTGTAGGAGACCATGAGAGCAAGATGTCTTCTTCTCTGATCAATGGCTGTTCAGTCCCATCCTTGTAAACATAGTTGGTGTGAGGTTCTTTTCCATTTCCTCAGCTGAGAGAGATTGGGATCCACCTAAAATCCCAGCACTTCCTACATACTTCATCTCAAGTACCTTAGGGGGTTCTATCTCTTGAACAACTGATCCACAAAATTCAGCTAAAGGTGGTTGAACAGGGTAAAAGGCATCCTTATCCACCTTTGTAAGCACCACTCTTTGAGTATCAAAGTCAATCATTGCACCAGTGGTGTTGAGAAATGCAGTTCCAAGCAATAGGGGGAGCTCTTTGGTCTTCTTCATCTTCATGATCACAAAATCAGTGGGAATTATGCATTCACCAACTTGAAGTGGATAGTCTTCTAAAAATCCATATGGTTTCTTGGAGTAGGAATCACCAAAGGTGATAGAAGAGGGGTAGGACGTTATAGACTTGACCTTTAGCTTTTCCATCATATCTTTAGACATTATACTCACACTTGAGCCTGAATCACACAGAGCATTCTCAACTCTAAAGTTTCCAAGAGTGCAAGAGATGGTGAACTTCCCTGGGTTGCCTAGCTTTGGGAGGGAGGTGGGCTTCATCTGAGTTGATTCAGAGGTGGAGGCACAATCTGTTAGCTTTGCTTGACCAGTTGGCAGCTCCGTTGTTTCAATAGACACTGAATCATTCCCTTGCTGAACAGAAAGAACTGAACCGGCTGCCCCCACACTTTTGCTCTCAATGTCTTTATTGAGTTCATGTAAGAAGCCCATGAAATCATCTATAATGGTGTCCTCATCCACTTGAGTGTGTGCATTCTCAGTACAAACTTGACCATAAAGCAGGTCTTCAATCTCTTGCACAGCAGCTGAATGGTCATCATTGGAGTAGATGGCATTGCAATAATCGTTTGAGTTTTGAAGAGCTTTACCAGGAAGAGAGACTTGTGGTTCAGAAGTGCAGATGCCCTTGTTCTTTTTAATAGACTTTAGTTCAGTGCCCAGTGTCTCCAGGTCAGATACCATCTTTTGTTGTCCTAGTAAGAGCTGTTGGAGAAGAACATTGAAATCAGGACTTTGTTGAACAGTTGGTGGGCCAAAACCAGGAGGTGGAGCCTTTGGCTGTAGGCTGACTTGATTTGTGAAGCTATTCCCTTGATTCTGAACCGCTGGTTGCTGAAAACCCTGTTGACCTTGGGAGTTACCTTGGTACTGATTCTGTTGAACAAAGCTTTGAGGAGGGTATATTTGGTCTTGGGGGTTGGCCACATTGTTGCTCCTATAGGACAAGTTCTGGTGGTTGTTGAAGTTGTTGTAACCATTGAACTTGTTTTGATTCCCAATGAAGTGCAACTCCTCTTGAGTGAGACCCTCTTCATTGATATTTGTGAAGCATCTCTTCTCCTCACTCACATAGTGTATAGGCTTTGGAGTGGCAGCTAGGGCTTTGTCAAGCTTTATATTCAACACTTTAAACTTCTCTTCCAGCCCTTGGTGTCTACCAGAATCTTCTCCTCTATAGCTTCTATCATAATCTTCCCCATAAGTGTCTTGGCTCATGGCTAAGTTCTCAACAAGTTCCATAACTGCATTGATTTCTTTTGCCAAGAAATTTCCATTTGATGCTGTGTCCAACTGAATCCTGATCTTAGGAACAGCTCCTCTATACAAAGTGCTAAGGAGGGAGGCTTCTGAAAAGCCATGATGTGGACACTTACTTGTGTAGCTTCTAAACCTGTCCAAAGCTTCTCCAAAGGTCTCATTAGAATGTTGAGTGAAGCTGGAAATCTGGTTCCTTAGCTTTGCAGTCCTTGAGCTTGAGAAGAACTTGGATAGAAAGGCAATCTTGCATTGCTCCCATGTGTGGATGGATCCTCTTGGGAGGTTCTTTTCCCACTGATGTGCCTTATCTCCAAGGCTGAATGGGAACAATCTCAGTTTGAAACAGTCTTCAGATACCCCATTGATCTTAGTGAGATCACAAACTCTGTCAAACTGATCAAGATGCTCCAAGGGATCCTCCATAGGTAAGCCATGGAACTTCTGATTCTGAACCATATTGATCAAAGAGGCCTTCACCTAAAAGTTGTTGTTTTGGACAGGAGGTGGCCTGATTCCTGCTCCATGCTGGTGTGCATAAGCTCGGTCATTCTCACCAACAAAGACTGGGGGAGGCTGATGACGTATGGGTGGGTTTGGGTGGGGCTGTGGTGGATTAACCTGAGGTCGGTCTTGGTTCTGGTTACCCTGAGCGTGTCCCTGATGGACCTGAGCCTGTTGAGCCTGAATTCCAATCCCATTACCAGATCTTTGACCGTGATCAGCTTCTTGAGCTTGATGCTCATTCCCAACTTGCTGATTCATTCCTAACCTCTCCAAGTGAACAGCTCTTTCTCTTTGTCTTCTGGCTTGGCTTCTTGTGATCATAAACCTGAGAACAAAGACAGAGCTTGAAAGGTGATCAGTAAAACAAAATAAACTTGATCTCAAAAACTATATCAGAAACTAATGCTAACAATCCCCACACAATATGGCAACGACGCCAATTGATAACTAAGGTTTTCAAGGCCTTAATAAGGGTTATCAATCCCCTTGTCAAAGTAGTATAAGGGGTGTCAATCCATATGTGTGGTAGTTAGGCACTAGTTTATGTGACAAGTTCTTAAGTCAAGCTGAATAAAAGATGAGTTTGGTGAAACCAGCAACAAGAAAACATAAAACAAGAAACAAGCAAGCTATTATGAATGAACTAAACAAAGCAAGCAAACAAAAAAGAGTGATGATGATTAAGCAAATGATAAAAGATAAACCTCTAGATGTGATCATTGATTAGGCTGCTTTAGATATTGATTCATGATGCTAAGAACATAATGCAAGACTTGCTACTCTTTAGTCTAGGCTTCTTAATCAGATTAATTCATTCCCATGACAATAATCCCTTTGCTAATCACTTAATCAAGTCTAACAACCATTAGATATAATCAAGCAATCAACAAGCATAATGCATCAAGCCTAATAAGTGACCAAACAATCTCTCAACCAAGAAGACTGAATCTTATACAGAAAGACATAACAAGCAATCACATGATCTCAAACATTTCAACTTAGAACTCTAATCTAGACTAATCCTCTCATGAAGGCATTAATCTCTACACTAATCCACTTTCAAACCAAATTCTCATTTGTGAATTATGAACTAATGAGCATTAAGACACAGTTCTAATATGTCATTTATGCTTCAAACAAACATTCCCATGGCATTTAAAACATAAACCCTTAGGTTAGCTCTTTCAGGCATTTCATCAAACACTTTTGGTGCATGAAATGCCTATGAACCCAGATTTCACTTTGCCAAGGAAATCTGGCATTAGGAGCAGCTAACTAAGGAAATGAAATGAGAATCTAAACCCTAAACATCACAAATCAAACATCTAAGCACCCTAATCTACACACCTAGAAGTTTAAAAAGATGACTACTCACTAATCATGAAGAACACATCTAATCTTTTGCAAGAGATGATGTTAATCATGATTAGAAGTAGAAATGAGATGATGAGATGATAAGAAACAGACTTAGATTGATTAAATCCTTGAGATATCTCTTAATCAAAAACGTTTTTACACTAAAAAGGAAAGAAAACTAGAGAGAAACGAAGAGAGAAGATAGGATGTCTAGGGTTTTTCTCCAAAAAGCTATATATACTTAGTGCTAATGAACCGGGTCAGCCCAGAACAAACCGGGTCCTGACCCGGCTTTAGTGGGTAAAGTGGAAATCCTGCGGGTTGGTCCAGTGTCTCCCAGGTAGCATGATAACTAAGAGTTTTCACTCTTTAAAGAGGTTATCAATACCCCTGTCCTTGTAGTACAAGGGGTTATCAAACCAAACTTGTAGTGGAGAAACTAATCTATGTTACTTGCGATCTTAAGTCAAGAGAGAATGATAAAGGTTTTTAGCTAAACTAAGTAACAAGTGAATGAGCATAAAAATGAAACAAGAGATGAGATTTAGACTAAGTAAAGATGCAAATGATAAGCAAATGGTTCGGATGATGATAAAATATGATACAGGCAGAAGCTTTAAACAAGATACTTGACTCGGGTGCTTCCAAGCTAAACTAATGGGTTAATGAATCATTTTATCAAGCGATTTCATTTAACTTTGAACTCAAGGCATGTTAATCTTCTCATGAAAGTATTAAACATCTAAACTGATCTTCTTTCATACCAAAATCCCTTTTGAGAAGCATGAATCAGTCAGCAATAAGATTCAGTTCAAAAATGTCATTTAAGAGAACAAACTATCACTCTCGCGATGAAAGACTCTTAAACCCTTAACCGAGTGGTTCAGACATTTCTACAAACACTTTTGATGCGAGATATGTCTCAGATCTGAACCTCAAGTGATGTGCTTGGATCCAGCCTAGAGATCTCGTCGGTTAAGCAATGAAACATGCAAGACTAGACACCTAAACCCATTAATCTATCTTGAAAGCACCCTAATCTACTTATCTAAAGCCGCTTTAACGACTACTCACTGATCATAACGAGCTCACTGAGTCCTTTGCAAGACGTGTAGCTAGTCATGATAAGGAGTTTAATGCTGGATAATAAAAAGAAATAAAGAAAGAACAAGATTCTGATGCAAAAACGAGATATCGGAATAGATTAATCAGGTTTCACAAAAGAGGTAAGTTCTTAAGGCTAAAAGAAGATAAGAGATAAGATCCTTAGGTTTTTGGTCCTAAAATGTATTTATAGCAAAGGGAAAGTGTCGCGGGTCAGCCCGGAACAAACCGGGTACTGAGCCGCCTTCTTGGGTTGATGGGTGAGTGCTACGGTGTGTCGGAGAGTGAAGCCGAGGTCTTTATGTCGAGGAGTGCACGTGAGTCAGGATCCAAATGAAGATCTCGTGAAGAACACGTCAAGAACATGCATGAACCCTAGTCTTTGATCCGTCTTCACGTGTGTGTTCTTGAGCCGTCTTGTTCTTGATCCTGGGTTTGTGACAAGGGACCTTGCCATAAAATGTTGCGGGGCTTGGTAGTCGAGGGGTTCGGGAGAACAGAGTCCGGCATGCACGCCGAGGCCATTACACCGAGGTGCACGTTCAACACTTAGTCGTTTCCAGCTTCATTTCTTACGTGTGCATGCCTTGATCCCAACGTGCCGAGGCGTCAGCACGAGGTCTAGTCCAAAGTACTCCCAAGATACGAGCCTTGACTTAAGCAATGCCGAGGCAATGATGCCGCGGCCTGAGAAAATACTTAGCGTGTATCGCAACTCATTTAGGCTCGTATCGACCATATTGCCTTCCGGAGACAGTAACTTTCAACACAAGACTCCAATTGCTCTGAAACCAGTTCCATAGTCAAGATGACTCAATAAACTCGAACTTTGGTGAAGAAATAGTCGGAGCTTGGGAAGTGGAAGGCTTCCTGGATTTCACATCTTTGCGCCGCATTGGATTCACCGGAAAATGAGCTTTTGGACCGATGTGAACTCCGGAGAGCTTATCGTTCAAACCATTGATCCGAATGGAGTGATTCCAAGCGTTCTGCGAAGAGCTTTCACAGATCTCAAACTTTGATGAAGACCGGGCAAGCTAGTTCGGACCGGAAAGGCTCCGTCCATCGTGATCTTTGAAATCCGCTGTTCGGTTCTCGAGTACGCGTAATGCTGGTGCTTCTTCCGGAAGCCGTATCTTTCTTCTCACTGGTCCGAATTGGCTGATTTCAACTGTTCCGGGATCTTTGCTTGATTATCTCCAACTTTGATGAAGACCCCGCCAACTGATTCGGACCGGAAGGTTCCCCGGGTTGCTGATCTTTGAAACGCGCGGGCAAGGACAGATTTTGGTCGAGAAAAGCTTCCCGGGGTAAGGAAAATGACCGAGGGCTATGTACAGATTTGCACCCGATACTCGTCTTTGGTCGATTTTGGTCGATCGGTAAGGGTTTTGGCCGATAATGAGCGTTCGGTAAGCTTTTTGGCCGAGGTTTCTGTCCAGCCGGTACGAGTTTTGGCCGAGAAATTCCTCCAAGCGGTTTTCGCCATTTTTGACCCTTTTCTTCACCGTTTTCTTTTCTGCTCCTCTTCTTAAGCTCCAAATGGCTCCCAAAGTACCTGATAAAGACTTCAAAACATGCAAAACTCTTTGGGACCTAATGCAAGCCCTAAATCCTATTTTGATGCCTAAAGACTCAATTTACATGGGAAAACACATAATGAGGACTCTAAAATGCACTCTAAATGATGTAAAATATAGACATATCAACTCCCCCACACTTGTCCTTTGCTTGTCCTCAAGCGAAAAGAACAAATAAGAGAAAGAGGTTGTAGTGCAGATGGAGCTCATATTTCCTTTTTAGAGAGAAGTAATCACAAAGAGAACTCGGATTCATGCTCAAATATGCAATGCAAAGCTATACTCAGATATTTTCCAACTAAAGCACGGAATCTCCACTAGTCATTATCACATTCAACTCTTTCACATTCATTAAGTTCGTAACCGGTGAATCAAATGATGCAATGTTCAAATAGACTGGCTTGGCTAGGGTAAGGTCATGAGATAAAAATGATCTCATCAATATTCAAGCGGGTGCAATGCAACAAGGGGATCTCTCTATGAACGACCAAACTTTGGCAGAATGCTAAAGGTAAAAAGCAACTGATGCATACAAGGGCAAGACTCATCACACCCCACACTCCACTCAAAGCTTTCTCACTTGCTCACCCTCTCAAGATCCTCACTCTTCACAATCGTTTTCTTTTCACTAAGGGACTCACTTTTTGCTTTCATTTCCGAGTCTTGGAGTTCACTTATTCACACAGCTCTTTTCTTTTACAGCGTATAGCCTCTTTTCTTTTCATTTAGAACGATTAAGCCTTTTTGGCTTCTTTTCTTTTCAGAGACTAAAATTTTTCTTTTAAAACATCAGAGCTCATCTTTTCAAATCCAAGACTCAAATCTTTTTTTTTTTTTTTTCATTCCCCTAGCTATTTCCACTTTCTCTTTTCCACTCAACTCACCTTTTTCCACTCACCAACAAGTCTTTTCCCCCACACTTATTCCTCGCCAATACTCTCAGTTCCTTGATGTTGGAACATAGCACTCAATGAGACATGCCCTTGTCGCTCTAAACCTAACACTTTCTGCTAAGTTTGGTCCAAGGTGGCCTTACAATTCACACAAAGACATTGGCCCGAAAGAAAGATGGGTTCAAGGCGAGGGAATTGATCCATGATGCGGATTCAGCTACTTGAGCTAAGGAAGGAGGGTGGTAAAAACAACGATTCTAGCTCAAGTATGTATATCGGTATCCACAAGACTATTCAAGCAATGCATCAAAAGATATTTACAATTCAAGTTCGGGGTCATCACTTAGTTAAAGTTGAGTGTAATTCAAACTTGCTTCTCAGATTCAAATCGTTTCGAGCTTTACAAGCACAGAATGAGTTTCACAAGCATATTTAGTTCAAGTTCTCGAGTGATTTACTCTCCAGGAAAAAATCTATCATTGCTCCTTGCACTGATGCAATCCTACATGATGCAACTAGACTCGATCTTAGAATGCGAGATGCAACTAGAATGATGCAATTTTATCATATGTACTCAGCTAAATGAGACTCAAGAATGCAAAGGTCAAATAAGAACAAAGAAAACAAGATCAGAAAATACAAAGCTCCTCCCCCACACTTAAATAACACAGTCCCTTGTGTTATAAAAGCGTGTGAGAGAAGTAAAAAGGCAAACTAAACGAATGCAAGATGGTATATACAAGATGCATATTTACAAGAGTTTGAAGTCGATACCTCAGTCTGAGAGGTCTGATCCCAACTAGTACGAGGGATTTGACGTTGAGCAGGAGGGCGTGGACTGACGTGGTGGGCTGCTCTCCGAGGGTTCCGGTAGGAATGCCGAGGCAGGATCGATCCAGTCCTCTTTGCCTGGTGGAAACTCCGGGTTCCTCGCGTTTGAGTTTTCTCCAACCTCTTCTTGTGTAACCGGTGCGGTTGAGGTCGCCGAGTTCTTATCCGGAGAAGATGGTCTGGTGAGTTGCTTGACTTTCTTTTTCAGGTGCCTTACACAGTCCACCAAGGCGTGACTGGTCTTGTATTGCCACTTACACCACTTTTGGAGGGTGTTCACTCGCGAATACAGCTTTTTGGTGTGGTATTCAGGTTCACCCCACACGTATGGGTCAAAATGATATCGGCCTGCTCCAGTCCTTCTCTCAGCGTGACTTTGTTCCTCATTCTCACATCCGGCCGGGCCATTCTTGTTCTGAGGCTTGCTAGGTGCGGCCTTGGTGCACTTGCGCATTGGTGGGTCGAGAGATGGGATATACAACTGATCCTTGAGGACATAGAAGGAGACGTTACACTGTTTATCAAGCATGGTGAAGCTTCGGTTAGGCAGTAGAACCTGTGTCCCGTCTCTGTGCATCAGTGTGAAGTTGTAAACCCATCTATCCCCTGACTTGCCTCCGAAGAATCCACTTTTACTTAGGTATTGCTCATCAATGAGACTCGGCCTTGATGGTGAATCAGGGAATATGAACCCTTGAGCTCTCAAAATCTTGGTGACAATCCAACCGTTCTGAAGCCTCCTTGCACCTTTCTTCTTTCGGTCACACCACACATTGTGCCTGTAGGTAAGCATTTGAATCGCAAAGAACGCACCTAAAGAGGGTACATGCATCGGCCCTTGGAACTCCTTCTTGTTCTTCATTTGAGTGATGAGCGGCTTCAGTCCAAGTCCTAACAGTTCAAGCTCGGCCGTATGAATAACACCAGGGTTATAGGTCGAGAAGAATGTAGAGGCTAGAACTCGGTTGGTGTATCTGATAGCAGGATTTCTGATGCAGCTCGTCTTGCTCTTGCCTCCCAAGTAGGGTCCAAAAGCGATTGTTTCCCCCAAGGCAGCTAACTCTTCTTTTGGGTACACAAACTTGTCAAGCGAGCTTCCGTTCCTTTCAAACCCAAATATCTCATCCTTGAAAATGACCTTGTAATGCACACTTTCCATGTCAAACTCAATGTGGCCGAACCCTTTGCCATGTAAATGCTTGGGATCTCTCTTGGGGTAGATGACAACCTCCAAAGTGGCAAGAAACTGTTGTGTGATTCCCTCATAAGCAACATCGCTCATCAGAAAGAACTCGGCCAGGCCCATGTTTTGAAAGATGAGAGTAACATCATCGAGTATCTCGAGCTTTCTCAACAACTCCACATCAGGGAACCGACCTTGAGCCACTCAAATAGAGTTAAAGTGGTCCAAGTACTCCTCAGTAGTTGGGAAATGCTCTTCCTCGGGTTCGGGTTTCGGTTCCTTCTTGGCTTTCTTGCCACAGTTGCTTCATGAGGGACTATGGCTCTCAGCTCATCTTCATCATTCTCAGAAGCTGCCAGCTTCCCATTCCTCCTTGATTCAAGGGCCGACGATGGAGTGGCCTCGGCGTTCCTTGCTCGTTTAGCGATTGGCTCGTCATCGGGTCTTGTTGAGGATTTCTTGCTTGTTCCTCCATTGCGTGCCACGGCCACGACTTTTCCTTTCGTACCCCTCCTCTGGACCTCTTTTTTGTTTGTTTCATGAATAGGAACAGCTCGGTCGCCGGTCATCTGCAAGGTAGATTCTCAAAGAAACCGTTAGAATCAAGTATATTGATAATCACAAGATAGCAATACAAAGCTTTTCTTTTAACAAGACCGGTTTTATAGCTTCCTCAAACATCAAAGAGTGTATCAACAAGCTATAACAACCAGAGAGAAGCAAGATATTTAGACAGTTCGGCCCAACAACTCGGTTCACCATTTAAGCCGATTCCAAGCGCATTTTCTCAAGAATTTTAAAAACTCAAGAACAAGTGATTTTCAGAGCAAAGACCAGTTTTTCATGTGTTGTCTATCCTGATGGAATTTTTAAAATTGTTCCCAAAGGCCAATACGTTTTAAAGAATCGATTCCACATTTTACAAACATTTAAGCTCGCAAAGAATGAAGGAAAAAGATGAGTTCTTTAAGATGCAAATACCTTTGGGAATCCAAGATTCAAGCTCAGTGAGATGTTTATGCAGAATAGACAACACCCTAACGAGTCTAGAGCGCTTGGAATCACGTGAAATGAATGAGAAATGAGAGAGTTGTGTTCGCGAAATGCAGAGAAAAGAGTGAAGAAGGCAAACTCTGCGTTTTGGCTCGGGATGGAGGCTGATATGGGCTGGAGCGCGCTTTCCAGCTGGCGTTTGGACTGTTGTGGGACTGGTCCCCCCCTCTGCTCCAACTCCGACCGTTGACCGCGCCAAAAACCGTCTTGACCGAGCATTTAAATTTGAATTACCGTGCAAAGCCTTCAAATGGGCGCGGCATGGGGATGACGTGGGCCGTACGGTCTAAACCAAATTTTCTCGTGTTAACTTGAGCGGCCTCGGCTTGTTCCACCCCGAGGGCACCAAGCCGAGTGATTTGAGCTCATGTTAACGAGTAAATTTCCGTGGCCTTCACGTCTTTTCCTTAGACCGCGCAGAGTCTCTTCTTCGATCTAAGTGTTCCAAGTGTTCTTGTTTTTGATCTTTCTTGAAGCCGGGCATCTCGGCACGCTCTACCACGAGGGTATCATGTCGAGGTCACTTGTTTTAACGAAGAACACTTGGTGCTTGGGGGTTTAAATGGGCTGGCCTTGGTGTAAACTGGTCGCGGCCTCGGATCGAGGTTTTTGACCGTTTTAAGTGAGCATCGCCTCTCGGTATAGTTATACCGAGGTGTTTACACCGTGAGCCTCCCCCATACTTAGTCATTTCACCATAGCACTTTTCAGACACGGCCATGATGAAATTAAGTCGAGGAATTTAGCTGAGGTTCTCAAGCTTTCACTCGGTAAAAGGTGACCGCGGTACGAATATACCGAGGGTCGATACCGAGGCTATGAATACTCTCTGACTTAAATCATCAGGCCGTGTCTTTTTCAAGCCTTTTCTCACTTTCAGCCTCAAGGTTCACTGTCTAACTCCTGAAACACTTAACAAACCCTTCAAAAAGCCTCAAATAAAAAGAAAAAGAAGATGAAAAACGAAATATGTACAAGGATAAGCTTAGGGTGTCTCCCAAGAGCACTTTGTTTAACGTCTCTAAGTTTGACTTTTCATACCTTTTCAGGCTGATTCTGGTTCAAGAAGAGGAACTGAGGTAGCTCCCTCTCTTGTTTCTGATGCCAAATAATGTTTTACCCTCTGACCGTTTACCACAAAACCTTGTCCATCTTTTCCTTTTAACACGACAGCTCCATAGGGCCTTACTTCAAGAATTGTGAACGGACCGGACCACCTAGACCTTAGCTTCCCAGGGAACAGCTTAAGTCTTGAGTTAAACAACAGAACTTGGTCCCCTTCTTTGAACTCTCTCTTGTGTATCTTCTTGTCATGGAGCGCCTTGGTCCTTTCCTTGTAGATTTTAGAGCTCTCAAAAGCATCTAAACGATCTCCTCTAGTTCATGAAGCTGTAAAACCCTCTTCTCTTGTGCGGTCTTGATGTCAAAGTTCAGTAGTTTTACTGCCCACAAGGCTTTGTATTCCAACTCAACCGGTAGATGGCAGCTTTTCCCATAAAGCAGGTTAAACGGTGAGGTTCCAATGGGGGTCTTGTACGCGGTTCTATAAGCCCACAAGGCATCATTACGTTTCTTGCTCCAATCCTTCCTAGATGAGCTCACGGTTCTCTCCAAAATCACCTTTATCTGTCGGTTAGAAACCTCCACTTGGCCGCTGGTTTGCGGATGATAAGGGGTGGCCACCTTGTGCTTTACCCCGTGCTTCTTCAAAAGACTCTCAAGAGTCTTGTTGATGAAATGGCTTCCCCCATCACTGATAACTACCCTTGGGACTCCAAATCATGGGAAAATTATACTCTTGAAGAGTTTTATCATCACTTTTGAGTCGTTGGTTGGAGATGCAACCGCTTCAACCCATTTACTCACATAATCCACCGCGACAAGGATATACTGATTCCCATATGAGCTTACAAAGGGACCCATGAAGTCAATGCCCCAACAGTCGAAGACCTCTACTTCAAAGATTGGTTTTTGGGGCATCTCATTCCTCTTGGATATGTTACCGTGCCTTTGACAAGCCTCACACCTCAATACCACATCTTGAGCGTCCTTGAACATAGTCGGCCACCAGAAACCGCTTTGTAAAACCTTGGCAACTGTCTTGAATGCACCTAAGTGACCACCATACGATGAACCGTGACATTCTTGTAGCACCGGATGGATCTCTTCTTCGGCCAAGCATCGCCTATAGAGATGGTCCTTGTTAAGCACGTAAAGATACGGCTCATCCCAATGATATCTCATCACATCTCTAAAGAACTTCTTCCTTTGATAAGTATCAAGATCCGGTGGCTCTAAACCGCAAGACAAGTAGTTCACAAGATCCGCGAACCATGGGAGGCTTCTTTCCTTGATCGTGTTGGCCTCCTCCACTTCTAAGTAGGACCTGACTAGCATGAGATGTTCCTCGGGTAAAGCATCATCAATGGGGACCCGTTCTTCAATCCTCAGCCTTGAGAGATGATCAGCGGCTCCGTTTTCAATCCCCTTCTTGTCAAGTATCTCCATGTCAAATTCTTGGAGCAATAAGACCTATCTCAACAGCCTCGGCTTAGCATCCTTCTTAGCCATCAGATATCTCAAGGCCGCGTGATCTGTGTAAACCGTGACTTTTGATCCCACTAGGTAACTCCTGAATTTGTCGAATGTAAACACAATGGCAAGCATTTCCTTCTCGGTGGTGGCATACTTTTCTTGAGCCGAGTCCAAGGTGCGGCTTGCATAGTAAATCACATGGAGCTTTTTATCTTTCTTTTGCCCCAAGACAGCTCCCACGGCATAGTCAGATGCATCAGTCATTACTTCGAATGGTAAAGACCAATCGGGAGCTTGTACAATCGGTGCACTGATCAAAGCCTCCTTGATTCTCTTACACGCTTCCTCACACTCTTCATCAAAGATAAACTCCACTTCTTTACACAATAGCCTCGTCAAGGGTCTAGCTATTTTGGAGAAATCTTTAATAAACCGCCTATAGAACCCTGCGTGCCCAAGGAAGCTTCTTATTCCTTTTACAGAATTCGGAGCTTGTAGGTTCACCATCACCTCGATCTTAGCCTTGTCCACCTCAATACCCTTCTCTGATACCTTGTGTCCCAAGACAATGCCTTCTTGGACCATGAAATGGCACTTCTCCCAGTTCAAGACAAGTCTATGCTCCTCACATCGCTTTAGAACCTGAGATAGATTAGCAAGACATTCGGAGAAAGAGGAGCCGTATACGGAGAAATCATCCATAAACACCTCCACTTTCTCTTCAATTAGATCAGAGAAAATGTGCATCATACATCTTTGAAAAGTGGCCGGTGCATTACACAGACCGAAAGGCATTCTCCTATAGGCATAAGTGCCATAAGGGCAAGTAAATGTCGTTTTCTCTTGATCTCGGGGGTCTATGGGTATTTGAAAGAACCCCGAGTATCCATCCAGAAAACAAAAAATAAGGATGATTAGCTAGCCGTTCAAGCATTTGATCAATGAATGGTAAAGGAAAATGATCTTTTCTTGATGCAGAATTCAATTTCCTATAGTCAATGCACATGCGATGGCTGGTTATAGTTCTTTGGGCTATGAGTTCATCCTTATCGTTTTTCACCACCGTGATCCCACCTTTCTTGGGCACAACGTGCACAGGAGATACCCACCGAGAGTCAGAGATTGGATATATTATCCCTGCCTCAAGGAGCTTTAGTATCTCCTTCTTAACCACCTCTTTATGATTCGGGTTAAGGCGACGTTGGTGCTCAATAGAGGACATGGCTTGGTCCTCTAGGTGGATCCTGTGGGTGCATATATCAGGAGAGATCCCTCTAATGTCAGCCAAGGAATACCCTATGGCTCTCCTGAATTTTCTTATTTCATTAAGCAATGCACGTTCTTCATGTTCAAGCAAGCTATCGTTTATGATCACAGGAAAGGTGGAGTTTAGACCCAAGAACGCATTGACCTGGAACAGCTTCCTAGGCCTTTTCTTTGTTCTCGTGCGGTTCACCATCGGCCTCGGCACAAGCTGTCACGGCCATGATATTCCGAGGTGTCTCCTCTATGCCCTTGGACCCCTCGTTGTCTAACATGTCGAGGCCACTCTTCCTGAGCTCCAAAAACCTCGCCTCAGCTCCAAGTTCCTTCGGTTGGTCCAAAAGACGCTTGTACACCTCGCTTTCCTTGTTCAAATACCCGTGCTCGCTTTGCTCCCGTGTTAAGACCACTTGTAACGGATCTTCTGAGTTCCATTCCTCTAGGAGCTCATCAGCTAGCTCCTCCATAACTTCCACATAGAAAACCTGACCTCCAATGGTCGGTTTCTTCATCATTTCCTTCACGTTGAACTTCATAGTCTCGGAACCGATGTGTAGTTCAATCATGCCCCCTCTCACATCGATTATGGCTCCTGCGGTTGCTAAGAACGGTCGGCCCAAGATGATAAGGTCTAATGGTTCCTCGTCCATCTCAAGAACTATGAAGTCCGTGGGGATTTCTATCTCACAGATCCTCAAAGGTAAATCCTCAAGCAAACCCACCGGTAATCGAACCGATCTATCAGCTAATACAAGAGAGATCTTGGCCGGCTTGTAGATTTTGTATCCCAATCTCTTGGCCACCGTGTAAGGCATCAAGCTCACAGAAGCTCCTAGGTCACATAAGCAATTTGAGAACTTCAAGTGACCTAAAGCACACGGTAAAGTAAAGCTGCCCGGATCGGATAGCTTTCTTGGTATAGATCTTCTTTGTATTATAGCACTGCACTCATGGCTCAGTATTACCATACCCTGGAGCTCCTTTGTCTTGTTGAGGATCGCGTCCTTTAGAAACTTTCCAAGCTGTGGTATAGCTAAGAAAGCATCTATGATGGGTAGGGTGAGTTGCGTGTTCTCCAAGTGTTTCTCAAAGACAGCCTTGGCTTTGTCTAGGATTTTCTTTTTGAAACGCCCTGGGAATAGTATCTTGGGTTGGTAAGGTGGTGGTGGAACGTAGGGCTTTTCAAGCTCGATTGACTTTTCCACCTCTTTACCTTTGTCTTTAACCGGTTCCTTCTCAAAAACCTCTTCTTTACGAGCATCATCTGAGGCTGCCTCCCCCTCTAATTGCTCATTGGCCTCAATGAGCTTTGTCTTAGGCGTTGGGGCTTGTAATTCTTTACCACTTCTCAATGTGATAGCGTTCACATATTCCTTGGGGTTTGGCTCCGGTTTTCCTGGTAAAGCCGGACCTCTTGATGATGTAGAAGCTTGGTTTTGCTTAAGTTCTCTGATATCTTGCTGCATTGTTGCGTGCTGGCTCTCAACTCTCTGCTGACCCTGTAACAGTTGCTGTAAAATCCCACAGACATCGGTTCCCATCTGATTCTGACCTGTTCTTGAGGGTTAGCTACATTCGGGTTTCTATAAGAGAGGTTTGGGTTATTGTTGAAGTTGTTAAACCGCTGGTACCCTTGCTGATTCCCTATATAGTTCAGCTCCTCTTGGGTTAGACCATCTTCATTAACATTGTCAAAACTTGGCCCGTGCTCATCAAACTCACCTACAAAGTGTATTGGCTTTTGAGTCGCCATTAAAACTTTGTCAAGCTTGCTCTGAAGCTCTCTTATATCCTTCTTCATACGCTGTTCATCACTAGATCCCTCTGAACGGTTTGCCCTATCAAAATCCTCTCCATACGTGTCATTGGACATTGCGAGGTTCTCGACTAGTTCCATTACCTCATTGATCTCTTTCCCAAGAAAGTTTCCGTTTGAAGCTGTATCGAGTTGGTTTCTGATCTTGGGGAGTGCACCTCGGTATAAAGTACTCAAGAGGGATGCCTCTGAGAAGCCGTGGTCTGGGCATTGGTTAGTATAGCTCCTAAACCGTTTTCCAAGCTTCACTAAAGCTCTCGTTGTTGTGTTGCGTGAAACTTGAGATCTGATTCCTGAGCTTAGCCGTGCGTGATGTGGAGAAGAACTTTGATAAGAACGCCAGTTTACACTGCTCCCATGTTTGTATAGAACCCCTCGGGAGGTTCTTTTCCCACTGGTGAGCTTTATCACTGAGGCTGAATGGGAACAAGCGTAGCTTGAAGCTATCTTCTGAAACGCCATTGATCTTGGTCAAGTCGCAAACCCGATCAAACTGATCTAGATGCTCAAGAGGGTCTTCTCCGGCTAGACCGTGAAACTTTGAGTTCTGCACCATATTGAGCAGGGAAGCTTTAACTTCAAGGTTGTTATTTTGAACCGGTGGAGCTTGAATCCCGGCTCTATATTGGTTCGCATTAGCTCGGTCATTTTCTCCAACAAAGACCGGAGGAGGTTGTCTCCGAGCTGGTGGCGGTGGCGGATGAACTTGGTGGGCTTGTTGCTCGTTTCTATTAGCTTGTTGTTGGTTAACATAGGCTTGTTGTTCATTTCTTCCTGCCTGCGCCTGATTAGCCTGAGCCTGGTGCTCGGCTTCTTGAGCCTGTTGCTCGATCCTTTGCTGTTCTGCCATTCCAAGTCTTTCAAAGTGCCGTTCTCTCTCGCGAGCTCGCCTCTCAATCCTGTTGATGTTATTGTCGTATGGTAAAGGCGGTTCTGTGCTGCGAGACCTGGTTTTCATGCACCTGAAATCAAAACAAGAACTTGCAAAAGAGTCAGTAAAACAAAAGAAAGTAAAGTCTTGATCTTATGAACAAATAAGAGAATAATGCTCCTACAAGTTGGCAACGGCGCCAATTGATAACTAAGAGTTTTCACTCTTTAAAGAGGTTATCAATACCCCTGTCCTTGTAGTACAAGGGGTTATCAAACCAAACTTGTAGTGGAGAAACTAATCTATGTTACTTGCGATCTTAAGTCAAGAGAGAATGATAAAGGTTTTTAGCTAAACTAAGTAACAAGTGAATGAGCATAAAAATGAAACAAGAGATGAGATTTAGACTAAGTAAAGATGCGAATGATAAGCAAATGGTTCGGATGATGATAAAATATGATACAGGCAGAAGCTTTAAACAAGATACTTGACTCGGGTGCTTCCAAGCTAAACTAATGGGTTAATGAATCATTTTATCAAGCGATTTCATTTAACTTTGAACTCAAGGCATGTTAATCTTCTCATGAAAGTATTAAACATCTAAACTGATCCTCTTTCATACCAAAATCCCTTTTGAGAAGCATGAATCAGTCAGCAATAAGATTCAGTTCAAAAATGTCATTTAAGAGAACAAACTATAACTCTCGCAATGAAAGACTCTTAAACCCTTAACCGAGTGGTTCAGACATTTCTACAAACACTTTTGATGCGAGATATGTCTCAGATCTGAACCTCAAGTGATGTGCTTGGATCCAGCCTAGAGATCTCGTCGGTTAAGCAATGAAACATGCAAGACTAGACACCTAAACCCATTAATCTATCTTGAAAGCACCCTAATCTACTTATCTAAAGCCGCTTTAACGACTACTCACTGATCATAACGAGCTCACTGAGTCCTTTGCAAGACGTGTAGCTAGTCATGATAAGGAGTTTAATGCTGGATAATAAAAAGAAATAAAGAAAGAACAAGATTCTGATGCAAAAACGAGATATCGGAATAGATTAATCAGGTTTCACAAAAGAGGTAAGTTCTTAAGGCTAAAAGAAGATAAGAGATACGATCCTTAGGTTTTTGGTCCTAAAATGTATTTATAGCAAAGGGAAAGTGTCGCGGGTCAGCCCGGAACAAACCGGGTACTGAGCCGCCTTCTTGGGTTGATGGGTGAGTGCCACGGTGTGTCGGAGAGTGAAGCCGAGGTCTTTATGTCGAGGAGTGCACGTGAGTCAGGATCCAAATGAAGATCTCGTGAAGAACACGTCAAGAACATGCATGAACCCTAGTCTTTGATCCGTCTTCACGTGTGTGTTCTTGAGCCGTCTTGTTCTTGATCCTGGGTTTGTGACAAGGGACCTTGCCATAAAATGTTGCGGGGCTTGGTAGTCGAGGGGTTCGGGAGAACAGAGTCCGGCATGCACGCCGAGGCCATTACACCGAGGTGCACGTTCAACACTTAGTCGTTTCCAGCTTCATTTCTTACGTGTGCATGCCTTGATCCCAACGTGCCGAGGCGTCAGCACGAGGTCTAGTCCAAAGTACTCCCAAGATACGAGCCTTGACTTAAGCAATGCCGAGGCAATGATGCCGCGGCCTGAGAAAATACTTAGCGTGTATCGCAACTCATTTAGGCTCGTATCGACCATATTGCCTTCCGGAGACAGTAACTTTCAACACAAGACTCCAATTGCTCTGAAACCAGTTCCATAGTCAAGATGACTCAATAAAATCGAACTTTGGTGAAGAAATAGTCGGAGCTTGGGAAGTGGAAGGCTTCCTGGATTTCACATCTTTGCGCCGCATTGGATTCACCGGAAAATGAGCTTTTGGACCGATGTGAACTCCGGAGAGCTTATCGTTCAAACCATTGATCCGAATGGAGTGATTCCAAGCGTTCTGCGAAGAGCTTTCACAGATCTCAAACTTTGATGAAGACCGGGCAAGCTAGTTCGGACCGGAAAGGCTCCGTCCATCGTGATCTTTGAAATCCGCTGTTCGGTTCTCGAGTACGCGTAATGCTGGTGCTTCTTCCGGAAGCCGTATCTTTCTCCTCACTGGTCCGAATTGGATGATTTCAACTGTTCCGGGATCTTTGCTTGATTATCTCCAACTTTGATGAAGACCCCGCCAACTGATTCGGACCGGAAGTTCCCCGGATTGCTGATCTTTGAAACACGCGGGTAAGGACAGGTTTTGGTCGAGAAAAGCTTCCCGCGGTAAGGAAAATGACCGAGGGCTATGTACCGCGGTAAGCTTTTTAGCCGTAAAATTCTTCACGCCTCGCCCAAAACTTAACCCATGATGATTTGCACCCGATACTCGTCTTTGGTCGATTTTGGTCGATCGGTAAGGGTTTTTGGCCGATAATGAGCGTTCGGTAAGCTTTTTGGCCGAGGTTTCTGTCCAGCCGGTACGAGTTTTGGCCGAGAAATTCCTCCAAGCGGTTTTTGCCATTTTTGACCCTTTTCTTCACCGTTTTATTTTCTGCTCCTCTTCTTAAGCTCCAAATGGCTCCCAAAGTACCTGATAAAGACTTCAAAACATGCAAAACTCTTTGGGACCTAATGCAAGCCCTAAATCCTATTTTGATGCCTAAAGACTCAATTTACATGGGAAAACACATGATGAGGACTCTAAAATGCACTCTAAATGATGTAAAATATAGACATATCATAGCATGCCCAAGTCGCAGTAGATGAAGAACTTGTCTTGTAAGACTTAAATCGCTTTGTCTTAGCCGCACGCCCAAGTAGGAGTGTTTTGCGAGTCTTGCTGCGGCTTAATCTTCTTCTTCTTCAACTCGCAGGACCAAGGCGGTTTCTGGGGAATGTACAAACCGTGCGAGTTGGTCTCCATTACACTCAGGTCGCAGGCTCAAGTCGGAGTAGATTGCGAGTGATCATGCGGCTTGGTTCTAGTGTCTCCCAGGTAGCATGCCCAAGTCGCAGTATTGTGGACTTAGCAATTTTCTTGCTCGGGAGCCTCAGACCTCATCCATTGATAGCTTACCCGCACTTCTCAACTCGCAGCATCAATTTACAGGCATTCGTCATCAGGCCTGCGAGTTAACCAAGTCGCAAGGCTTTCTCGCAGCATTCAGAGCAGCTTGGATCACTTCGCATTCCGGAGAGTGTAACTTCTAAGATACTTGTCCGAATTGAGTGATTCCGGTTGCAGAGGACAGAGGACTCATATATCGCCAACTTTGGTGAAGGAATCTTCGGTGCTTGGGAAGTGGAAGGCTTCCTGGAGGGCTCATCTTTGCAGTGCATTTACACGATCAGAGAGAGGCGTCTAGACATGTGTCCATTCCGGAGACCGTATCTTCCTGCTCATAGCTCCGAATTGAATTATCTCGGACGTTCTGGAAAGAGGACTCAAGTGTTTCTGATTCTCATGAAGCCCCCGGAAACTGAATCGGCCTGGAAGTGCACCGTCCTTCGCATTCTTCAGAGCTCATCGGCTTGGTCCAAGACGGCAGCGGGACAAGAGTTTTTTCCGACGAGCTTAACTTTTTGCTCACGCGTCCGAATTCCATGATTCCACTTGATCTGTAACCATGATCCAATCGTCTCCAATTTTGATGAAGCCCCCGACAGCTGAATCGGATCATTCAGGAGTATCGGATTGCTCCGGAATGGATGCGAGAGAGGTCTGTCTTCCGGTGACCGTATCTTTCAGCTCAGTGCTCCAAATACCTTTATTCAACCTGTCCTGGGTTCTTGACTCAATTATCTCCAACTTTGCTGAAGACCCTGTAAGCTGAAACTGCCGGCAAGAGCTTCCGGTGACGCGATTTCGGAAATGTATCTGCACCCAGGATTTTTGGCCGAGAGACTTGACCGCGGTACGTGTTTTGGCCGAGAAAGCTACCCGCGGGAAGGATTTTGGCATCTGAATCACATCCTCCACTCCAAATAAACTCCAAAAGCACATGTTTAACACTCCAAAACATGCAAAACTCTCTTGGACCTAATGCAATCTCCTAAGTCCTAAAACAATGCCTAAAGACCTAAAATTCATGCAAATGAGACATGATTTAGACTAGAATATGTACATTAAATGATGCAATTTATGAATATATCACTTGTTTAAAAAAACAACCCTAGGCCTGCAAGCCCATCAAGTTTTTGGCGCCATTTCCGGGGACGATTTTAGTCTCTGGAGGTCTAAACCTGGGAGGTTGAATCCGCAGAAGATTATATATATGTCGAGTTTCTGCCAAAGCAACATATGAAGTAAACCAAATTCATAAACATCCTAACTTTTTATTTTTCTGCTTATTCTTTCTTCTGTGTACCCTAGTTTCAGAAATTTTTGAAGCATGGATCATCCAAGGAGAAACCCTAATCCCTAGCGAAGGTTCTGCGACCTGTGTGAAGCTCCCTGCGCATGTGAATCACCATCCAGGCGTGATTTTGATCATCATCTTCGGAACCCTAATCCGAACCACCACCATGGAGACTCGCGACCTCCACACCATCGAGATGAGCCCTATTCGCCACATCTGGTGAATCGTCGACCATCTCACCGTCCTCCTCATCAGATTCTGCACCAAAACGCTGAGGCTGATCGATTTAGGCTCCAACTGAATCGATTAGGAGCTATGCTGAATCAATACCTTGATTTCCAAGTCGTTACGGAAGCTACCCTGTACAAGAAGATCGATGACCTCACTCACCATGTGAAATCGCTGGAAGATCTGCACTCTCAATACTTTGCTGCCTTAAAAAAGGAAGATAGATGCTTTTGAGGAAGAACAACCAAGACAGAAGTATGATATCCTTCAAAGACCCATCGATGCCAAGGCTGCCAAGCTAGAGATCAAGGAAGCTAATGAAATCGCTTCATGGTACAGAGGAAGAAAAAATGGTGAACTTAAAGAGATTGAATTTCTCCTAAGCAAGCTTGAACACAAGAGCATGGAAACCAGTTCTGAAATCAAGCATCTCTCTAAGTGCCAAGGAGACACAAACCTTGTTGTGAGGAAGATCTTTGAGAATCATAAGAAGGATTTTCTTGTTCATGGTCAGCAAAAAGAAGGAGGATCAACCAATTATGATGCAGGAGATCTCACAATGGAAACCCAGAATAACCCTGAGGATATCCTGGAAGAGCAAGAAGGAGAAACAGCTGAGCAACCTTCGGAGGCCCTCACCGCGGCCGCAAGGATTTCAGCCGCGGCCAGGCCCATCCTCACCACGGCCGCGAGAGCTTCACCCGTGGCAGGAAGAGACTTGGCCGCGGATGCGTGATGTGGTGTTGTGTGAGGGTTTCAAGTTTTACCCTAAATGAAATCAATAGCCGCAAGTGCACAGCTGATCGATTGTAGTACTTAGGGATCGAATCCACAGGGAAGGAGGATCTTTTCCTGCAAAAAGCCTTTGAAATAAGTATAAAGTAAGGAAGTCTAGAACCAAACGGTTTTGTGGGGGTTGGGTGGTGTGTTTAAAATGTAAAAACGAAATCTTAAAAGAAAATACGGGAATTAAATGACCTAATAACTAAACTTAATGAAAATGAATAAAAATGAGAAAAACGGATATTCTAATTGCTTAAATGAAAATCTACTAAAAAGGAAAGACAATATTGAACTAAAGCTTGAAATAAAAACGGTGTAAATCTATGGGAAAGAAGGCGTTGGGGTTCAGGGAAGTTTTCTCAGGGGTACGAACGATTCAAAACATTGCTAGAGAGTAAAATTGATAAGATCTTAGCTTAAACTTTTTGAACTGGAGTCACGGACGTATGAATACGCCACTGTCGTGATCATAGACAACTATCTTTCTCAACCCTGACCAGTAGGTTTCCACTCTGGCCCTGGAAGAGAAGAGATGCATTATGTTTAAGACTCGTCCTAATTCACAAATTGCCCATAGGTAGGTTTCCACTCCTATGGTTGTTTTGCTCTCCCAAACTAGATCTGATACCTGATGAACACTTTCGTGTCACCAAGCATCTGGATCAGATTGTAGTTCATGACGCTACTCTCATGCATTAAAAACGAATTCAGAAGAAAAAGTTCTAAGATACGGCTCAAAAGCTCATGGAATCCTCATCGAACATATAAATCCCCATCGAAAATCCCTTAATCCCAACAATAGAACTACTCAGACATAATGAACGGAATCAAAAACATAGTATTAATAAGTAGAATAGAAACCGAAATTGAAAAAGAAAGAACAAGGGTTCAAGAGAACAAATCTCTCTCTCCCTAAAAGCTAAAGCAAAAACAATAAAAGTATGAAGTAATAATTCGGTTCTCTATGATTGTTCATCGATTAGGGTTCCTAAAACATGTATTTATAGTGCTCTGGACGTCACTTAGGGTTTCTCCAAATGAGGGAATCATTGTAGGCTTCAGAAATGGGCTTTTGGGCTCGGAGTTGGCTTGCCGCGGTCGGGAGTGCTGTGACCGCGGGGAATGGATGGTTTGCCCCGGTCGGGATGCTTCTGACCGCGGGAAATGGCTTGTTGGCCGCGGGTGGAGTTGCTTGCCGGCTGGTTTACGGGACATCTTGCGCCTCGCGTATCTTTTTATTGAACCGTTGGATTGCCAAGCTGTAAGGTGTGCTGGAAAGCTGTTACTTCCATCTTTAAGGTCTCCAAATTTGAGCTGGATCAGACGGTGAGAAGGCCTTCAATCAGGGGTGAACTTCTGACGGTTTGACTCTGAGCTGAAATCTGGTTTTCTATCCATTTTGTTAAGCTTTTCCCTAAGTTACCTGAAAAGAGTCTTGGAACTACAAATACTAGAAAAATGTGATAAAAGTACTAAAAACAATTAAAAACATAGAAAAATTATTTCAAAACAATCCATAAAAGTGGTCAAAATACGGTGTTATCAACTCCCCCAGACTTAAACCTTTGTTTGTCCTCAAACAAAACAAAAGCATAAACTGGTTAAGTGAAAACAAAAATAGGAAATGCACAAATCTCATAGACATGAACTCCTAAACTAGAACCAAAGATAGTGCATCAATCCACAACTTAGTCTAGAAAATTCTCACCAATGCACAAGAGATACTAGTCCACTTTTTCCGTCATGCAAAACTTAAACAATCTAAATCTTGATTCCAGTCAACTAGTTCTCTACATTCATTAAGTTCAATAGTGAGTTCTCATTAAAGACATCATCCAGGGTAGACGGCGTTTGGCATTAAAGGGCTGTTTAAGTGGTGGAGTTAAAGTGTTTCGGGTTACCTGAAGATCTGGAGGATGCAAGATAATATGCAAAACCGCAAGAGAGATAAGGACATGTTGATGACCGCAATTTTCAGTCACTTCTTCTTGCCAAATGTTGTTGCATAATCCTTCCTCCTTTGTTGTAAACAGCTATTCCCCCAGACTTAGATTCTTTCCGGGAATCAGAAAATGATCTCCAAAACTCCATAAAATTGAACTCCAGTTGCCTTGGGACTTAAAATTCGACTCTCTAGACTCTCTAAGGCTTTTATCTCCTTTCTTTTCTTATTTTCAGATTTTTTTTTTTTTTTGGGGAAAGGAAATGCCTTTTAAAGAGAGAGAGACTAGAGGACGAGATTGTACCAAAATTTGAGTTTTTTCTAAGGCAAACTGAGCTTCCTCTTGTGTTGAATCCTTCCGGGAACTCTTCCGGCAAATCGCAGGTCTCTGTCCTTGGTGACTGAAAACTGCGTCGTTCCTCTTTCTCTCCAACGTTTTTGCACTTATCTGCATATAAGACAATAGAAAACAAGAGTGCATGTGGTTTGAAAGAGGATTGGTTAAGGTGGGGAACTAGCTAAAGATGAACTAGCCATTCAGGATCAACTGAGAGTGATAAAAGGATAAAGGAGTCCTGAATGTATGATTCGTTTCCCTGGTCTAATGCTTCAATGAGAAAATTAAGTCCAGATTAAGTCCAAATAAAACAGACCTAGTGTATCCCTTCATCTAAATCGAAATCATTCAAATTCCTCTGGGGTACTTCGTTTAAAATGTGCTTAGCTACCGCCTAGTCTAGTCCTAAATTATGAATGAGCATGTCACTAGGAACAGTCTAAAGCACACAGTCAACTATCATTGATTCATGTTCACCATTCCCTTTAAAACGTATTTTGTTTTGAAAACCGATTTTGAAAAACTTTAAGGAAAATGCAAGAAGTGTAGATAATGCAAGACTCATGAAAGAAAAGTGGTTAGAAAGGGATGAAATCCTCCCCCAGACTTAAATCACACTGTCCTCAGTGTGAAACAAGTCGAGATTGGATGAGAAAAATGCATAGATAATCGAATTGGTAAGGACAAAGATAATTTACCTGGATCCGGGATGCTGGTGGAGATGAACCAGATTCATTCGAAGAGGTTTGGGAAGGTGATTAGGTGGTGATGAAGGTGGTGGAGGGTGATGAATGAGGTGGAGTGGTGATTGGTGAGGTGAAATGAGGTGAAGTGGGTGGTTTGGGGTCGGGTTTGAATGTCAACGACCGAGTGCCGCGGTCAGGGGTCGCGCGACCGTGGTGACCAAGTGCTTGGCCGCGGTCAGGATCACGCGACCGCGGTCGATGAGTAGTTTCCCGCGGTCAGACCGTCCGCGACCGCGGGGGCTTATATCGCGGCCTCTTCCTGCTTCTCCTTGGTTCCTGCTGGGCCGAGCAGTCAGGTACCATCATTCTTTTTGGTTTTTTCGGGTTTTATGATTTTTTTTTTTGCTTTTTATTTTATAAGAAACAACTGAAACTAAGAAAAAGAAAAAGATCAAAAGAAAAAGAAAGAAAAATCCTAAAGAAAACAATACCTAAATGGGTTGCCTCCCATTAATCGCTTTTGTTTTAAGTTGTTTAGCTCGACTTTTGGTGTTGGACGTGAGTTATTCCAATGAAGAAGACCTTGTCCTGAGACAAGTCTTTTTCGACATCTCCTTGCTTTGCCTAGCAGGTTCTTCGTCACTCCAAAGTTCTTCTTCAAACTCTTCTGTTGCAGAACGTTTTCCTGCTTTGCTGTTGTATGGAACAGCTTCTGTGAAGACATCTTTGTCGATATTAGCAAATGAAATCCTCAGGTTTGGCCAATCCATTATGGCTCTGGAAGTTGCTAGAAAAGACCATCCGAGAATCGCTGGATATGTTGCATCTCTTGTCTCGACAATGTAGAAGTCGACAGGTACTATGCAATCTCCTATTCTCAAAGGAATTTCATGAGCTATTCCTTGAGGTATTGCATTTGAATCATCAGCTAGGCTAATCTTTGCTCTAGTCCTGCGCAGGTGTTTAATACCAAGTCTCAAACCAATTGCCTTGGACACCATGTTAAGACAAGCTCCAGAATCACATAGCACGTTTTTAAACATTTCTCCTCTAATAGAACAAGAGATAAGAAACTGACATGTAGTCTTGACCTTATGGAGAATTCGAACTTGCCTTTCTCTGTAGGTGTTGGCTGGTGTCTCGAACGCAGAATAGGATTCACAAAAGAAAGCTGCAGCGTCATATTCAATGATTGAATCGATGTATGGCATCTTTATCTCCCTGCATGTCTGGTCTTCTTGGATTGAAGAGTTTGCTGAATCTTCAACACATTCCTTTGCCATCATACAAGGTAATGACTCTTGCCAATCTGCTTCTTCATCTGAAACTTGGTTTTCTTCTTCCTGAGTTGCTTTTTAGGTGCTGGAGGCTGAAGTTGGGACAGAAGATGTATTATTTTCCTCTCAAAACCCGGAGGTGCATCTGAGCGACCAACTCCCGCGGTCAGAGGAGTCGCGACCACGGGGAACAGGGTCTTGGCCGCGGTCGGAACGCTCGGACCCGTGGCCCCGGATGTAAACTGCTCATAGTCCATCTCTTCCTTCTTGTACTTGATACGAACCTCTCCAGCATCTTTATTGGGTAGACTAGCATCATATGAACTCATACCAGGGCGTTGTTGTGCATCTTCATCAGGATCTTTGGGAGATTTCTTAGAAAACTTCTCAATTTGCTCAATGTTGGGCATCTGTTCCATTCTTGCATCAATCTCCCGTGCTTTGAGCTCGAGTCTGTTTAGCCTGTGCTCGATCTCTTGCAACTCTTCGTCTGTCTTCTCTCTATACCAGGAGGCGGATTCTCTGACTTCTTTAATCTCCTGTTTTGATTCGACAATATCACTTGAGTTTTGTATGATGTCATACCCTTGTCTTGTCTGCTCTGTTGCGACTTGGTGGATCATCCCAGCTAGTGTTTGTGCGTCCTTGTGGGTTTGCTCTTCCAAAACTCGAACGTGATTGGCCATATCATCGAATTTTTTGTTGAACTCTTCAGAGATTGAATCAATTTTCTTAAGCAGGGTGTTTTCGGTGAGAATCTGCTGATCAAGGAACTGGTTTATCATCCCTTCGAGGCGTCCCAAACGCCTGCTAATCCTCAAGTTGTCCTCTTGCTGACTAGGGTTCTGCAGTGGAGGATTATAAGCGTGTGGCTCGAAATAGGTCGGAGGAGGACCATAAGGATCTTCCCGGCGTCGAACAGTCTCTTTGCGCCTGCGGTAAGGGTGGTTTGGATGGCTGTATCGATCCATGTAGCTAAGATTTCGGGCTTGGTGTTCTTCTCTGCGTCTGGTGGCTTGAGGAGTGTTATAGAAACCTTCCTCATAGTGTATATTTCGATTTATAGGATCCATATCTTCTGAAATGGAAACAAAATAACCGAAAATGGAAAATTGCAGAAAAAGGGGTTCTAGAGTCGATTTACTAACCCATCTCGGGGTTTTGCAGAAAAGAAAACGTGTGCCTTCCCCGACAACGGCGCCAAAAACTTGATGTGGTGTTGTGTGAGGGTTTCAAGTTTTACCCTAAATGAAATCAATAGCCGCAAGTGCACAGCTGATCGATTGTAGTACTTAGGGATCGAATCCACAGGGAAGGAGGATCTTTTCCTGCAAAAAGCCTTTGAAATAAGTATAAAGTAAGGAAGTCTAGAACCAAAACGGTTTTGTGGGGGTTTGGTGGTGTGTTTAAAATGTAAAAACGAAATCTTAAAAGATAATACGGGAATTAAATGACCTAATAACTAAACTTAACGAAAATGAATAAAAATGAGAAAAAAGGATATTCTAATTGCTTAAATGAAAATCTACTAAAAAGGAAAGACAATATTGAACTAAAGCTTGAAATAAAAACGGTGTAAATCTATGGGAAAGAAGGCGTTGGGGTTCAGGGAAGTTTTCTCAGAGGTACGAACGATTCAAAACATTGCTAGAGAGTAAAATTGATAAGAGCTTAGCTTAAAATTTTCGAACTGGAGTCACGGACGTATGAATACGCCACTGTCGTGATCATAGACAACTATCTCTCTCAACCCTGACCAGTAGATTTCCACTCTGGCCCTGGAAGAGAAGAGATGCATTATGTTTAAGACTCGTCCTAATTCACAAATTGCCCATAGGTAGGTTTCCACTCCTATGGTTGTTTTGCTCTCCCAAACTAGATCTAATACCTGATGAACACTTTTGTGTCACCAAGCATCTGGATCAGATTGTAGTTCATGACGCTACTCTCATGCAGTAAAAACGAATTCAGAAGAAAAAGTTCTAAGATTCGGCTCAAAAGCACATGGAATCCTCATCGAACATATAAATCCCCATCGAAAATCCCTTAATCCCAACAATAGAACTACTCAGACATAATGAACGGAATCAAAAACATAGTATTAATAAGTAGAATAGAAACCGAAATTGAAAAAGAAAGCACAAGGGTTCAAGAGAACAAATCTCTCTTTCCCTAAAAGCTAAAGCAAAAACAATAAAAGTATGAAGTAATAATTCGGTTCTCTATGATTGTTCATCGATTAGGGTTCCTAAAACATGTATTTATAGTGCTCTGGACGTCACTTAGGGTTACTCCAAATGAGGGAATATTGTGGGCTTCAGAAATGGGCTTTTGGGCTCGGAGTTGGCTTGCCGCGGTCGGAAGTGCTGTAACCGCGGGGAATGGATGGTTTGCCCCGGTCGGGATGCTTCTGACCGCGGGAAATGGCTTGTTGGCCGCGGGTGGAGTTGCTTGCCGGCTGGTTTACGGGACATCTTGCGCCTCACGTATCTTTTTATTGAACCGTTGGATTGCCAAGCTGTAAAGTGTGCTGGAAAGCTGTTACTTCCATCTTTAAAGTCTCCAAATTTGAGCTGGATCAGACGGTGAGAAGGCCTTCAATCAGGGGTGAACTTCTGATGGTTTGACTCTGAGCTGAAATCTGGTTTTCTATCCATTTTGTTAAGCTTTTCCCTAAGTTACCTGAAAAGAGTTTTGGAACTACAAATACTAGAAAAACGTGATAAAAGTACTTAAAAGCAATTAAAAACATAGAAAAAGTATTTCAAATTGATCCATAAAAGTGGTCAAAATACGGTGTTATCAGTGCGACGTCTCCATCCACGGAAGACCTCCCTCCTTCCCAGAATACACATCACCAAGACTCCGAAGACCTAGAAGAGCATGAAACTTACATCTTATGCATGAAGATCACAGAAGAAGAACCAGATGTCATAGATGTGGAGGATGAATCACCTAAGAGGATTGAAATGCCATACATAGATTCAATCATCGAGTTTGATGCTGCCAAGTTCTATTGTGATTCATATTCTATATTTGAGGCACCATATCATCCACAGGAAAGACCAGTTGGAACTCTGCACAAAGTTCAAGACAAAGGTCAATTTCTTATCTCTTGTGATATTAGAGGTGAAAGATTCCTCAATATTCTTTGTGATTCTGGAGCTTGCATTAACATGATGTCCAAAGCAACTGCTTTGAGACTTGGCATTAAGCACATCTCAAGTACCAGGACAAAGATTAGATTAGCAGATGATTCAAGTGCAACACCAAGAGGGATAGCCCGAGACATTCCTCTAAGGATTGGAGATTGCATTGCACCTGTCGATCTATACATAGTGAAGACCAAAGATGACTCTTACCCAATTATTCTTGGATGGCTTTTCTTAGCTACTGCTGGAGGCATCATGAATTGCCCCAACAGAAGAGTTTCTTTTGCCAAAATCGACAAGGACATCTTCTATGAAGCTACACCGCTTAAGAGCAAAAGAGGAGAGCATAAAGCCCAGCATTTGAACCAGAAGAACTCTGGAGTGATGAAGAACCTGCAAAAAAGAACAGGAGGATTTCAAAAAGGACTTGTCTTAGGACAAGATCCTATTTGAACTAAGTCTTTTTCTTTGCAAAGTCTAGCTAAGGACTATAAACCAAAGCGCTTAATGGGAGGCAACCCATTTAGGTACTTATTTGCTTTTGTTTAGCTTTCTTTTTCTATTAAAGTTTTGTTTCTTTTATTGTAGGCAGGCCTTAGTATGCCACAAAAAACAATAAAAATAAAAAATAAAAAAAAGAAGAAGAAAAAGAGCTGACCGCAGCCCAAGGAGGTTCAGCCGCGGCCAGCAAGCTTTCCACCGCGGGCGCGACCCTTTCAACCGCAGCCAGCACGCCTCCTACCGCGGCCTGGATGTCTTCATCCGCGGCCACCCTTGGCCATTTCCACCACTATCTTGATCAAATCTGTTTTGGGTCCCTATCATCCAAGTTTGATCAAGCATCATCATCACAACCACCTCACAATCCATTACCAACACCACGTAAGTTCTCTCTTCCTTAATCTTTTAAATTTTTCACATACTCTATTTCTCATCCTTGCCTGATTTATTTCACACTGGGGACAGTGTGATTTAAGTCTTGGGGAGTATTTCATCCCTTTATAACCACATTTTCTTGCATGAGCCCTTGCATTCTGCATTCTCTTTAAAATTTTTCAATTTTTTTTCAATTTTTCACAAAACGTTTCAAAAGTCTTTTGAGTTTCAAATAAAAAGTGTTTTCAAAGTTCAAATACATTTTGAGGGAATAATGACAAAATCGATGATGATAACCAACCTGTTTGCTTCTACACCAATCACTCATGAAAGCTCTTTCAAGGTTTAGTACTAGACTAGGCGGTAGCTAGAATACTTACACTACAAAATCCCACCAGAGGACTTCTATTCATGAAGATCTTTTCTGACAGGATATACTAGTTCATTCTACTTGGACTTAATCTTGACATCTAATTTTCTCATCCATGGTTTTAAAAAAGGCATCATGATATACATCTAGGACATCTTTACCTTATTGTTACCACTCTGTTGTCCTAGATGGCCAGTTAATCTTTAGCTGGTACCACACCCTTAACCCAAACTTTCATGTTCTAACCTCATGCATTCTTTTAAGTCTAATTTGACAGATATGTGCAAAAACGCCAGAGAGGGAAGAACACCATAGTTTTCAGTCACTCAAAAGAAAGACTGAAAGAGATCAGAAGGGAGTGTGCTAGAAATCGTATGATGCCTCAGAAAAGCTCATTCTTAAAGGTAAACTTCGTGCTCTTTAAGACTCCAAGTCAAAAGGCAGTTTCCCCTTTCTAAAAAAACAAAAAAAAGAGAAAAAGAAAGAAAGGAAAGGAAACTAAGAGCCTAAAAGAGTCTTAGAAGCCGAAATCACTTGAGCCAAGGCAATAAGTATTCACTTAAGGAGTTATGGATTCACAACCTGGAAAAAAATCCAAATCTGGGGGAATTATAAGGAGAACCTGAAGAAGGAGATCAGAAATCTTGAAGCAAGGAGAATGTGACTGAAACTGTGGGGGCATTTACAGTTCCATCCTCTCCTGCTCTTTTGCATAATATCCTGTCTCTCCAGAAAAAGGTAACCCTAAACACATCAAGTCTTACCATTAAAAAGTTCTTTTGATACCTAACCTTGAATATCTTGTTTAATATCCTTTTGATGAGAACCACTGAAATCTTTAATGAATGTTAAGAGCTAGTTGACTGGAAGTTAGTTCTAAGTGTGGATCTTCGCATGACGGATAAACGGACTAGTTATGTTTGTATTTTGGTGAGAATTTTCTAGAATTGATCTGATTAATGCATTGTCCATAATTAAGGTCTAGAAGTATGGTTGCTGATATTTTTGAGTTCCCTCTCATTTCTGTTGAATGATATTTTTCCAGATTTGATCTTGTTTTGTTTGAGGATAAACAAGTCTTAAGTCTGGGGGAGTTGATAACACCCGATTTTGACCTATTTTCACCATTGATTTCAAATGCTTTTTCAAAGGTTTTATTTAGTTTTAAGAACTTTTATTATGATTTTCATGTATTTGTAGTTTCAAGGCTCTTTTCAGGAAACTTAGGGAAAAATGATGGAAAAATAGAAGAAATCCACTTTTTCAGCTCTGAGTTAGACCGTCGGAAGTTTGGTAACAAATGGAGGCCTTCCCACCGTTCGATCCAGCTTAAATTTGGAGACTATCAAGAGGAGACAACCAGATTTCCATAGCACTTTACATCACAAAGATCCAACGGTGCAATCAAAAGATACGTGGAGAACAAGTTGACCCAGCTCACCAGTCCCGGAAGACTCTCACCCGCGGGAAACACATGTTTTACCTGCCCTGGAAGACTCTCACCCCCGGTGGACTTTAGGACGAGCCACAAGGCCCAACATCAAAGCCCACTTCGCCATTTCTCTTCAGAGAAGCCCTAAATGAGACCTGGAAGATCTTAGGACCGATAAATACATTGTTTAGCAGCCCTAAACGGGTGTGTGCTCCTGTAATGAGATTTTGAGCCACCAAACTCTGTTTTTCTATGGTTAGGCGATTGAGATGGGGATTCCTTCCCAGATCCATTGTTATTTCTCCTTTTTATCTTATTAACTTTTCTGTTTCATTCTTTTGTATTCTTCTATGTCTTTCATCATTCATTGCATCATGTAGATTACTCCCATAGAGTCAAGTTGTTTGAAAATATCGACAAGCATATATATATATATCGATTAGGATTTCTATTGTTCTAGACCATATTGTGGATCTCATCTCTTCTAATTTGTTCATAAAGCATGAGAGTAGATTCATGACCTATTCTCTGAGCCTAGGATCGATCAGAGCCACGAGAGTGCTGTATCTAATCATCCGTACCTAGCTTCTGAAGAACATAGTCGCTATAGGAGTCGAAAGCTACCTATAGGGAAGATGTGAGCAAACAAATTCAAAGTCTAATGCATGATCTTAAGTTTAGCATGAGAGCGAGAGTAAATTGCTAGATCTAAGTGATTAGTTGATTAAGGTGACGAGATTTGGTTAATCATACATATGTCTATTCCAGTTCCATGCAGATTCCCAGAAACAGGTGAAGATAAATCGTCCGGAAGCTAATTGGAAATGCCATCATACATCGATTACAATAAAACGGAGAAGTCTAAATCGCCACCCATGAGTTTAAGAGTCTTTAGTTTGAGTCGATATGCTTTAGATAATTCTTTTAACAATTCATCCTGCATTGCATATTATTTCTTGTGAATATTAGATAAGGTTTAGTTTAGGATCTAAACCAAAAACCCCCAAACTTTTATTGGTTTTTGACTTTGCTTACATCGCAGTTTGTTGTTTCTCGCAGATTAGACATCCTCCCTGTGGATCGACACCCTAAGTCCTACAACGTACATCTGTGCACTTGCAGACACTAGGGTTTTATAAATTTGAAACCTTTGGAGGACCAACGGGCTTGTTAAAAAAATAACCCTAGGCCCGCAAGCCCATCATGTGGAGGTTGCGAGTCTCCATGGTGGTGGTTCGGATGATCTGGCCGAACTGGATGATTGGAATCACGCCTGGAAGGTGATTCACATGGGTAGGGAGCTTCACACAGGTTGCAAAACCTTTGCTCAGGGTTAGGGTTTCTTCTTGGATGATCCATGCTTCAAAGGATTCTGAAACTAGGGAAAACAGAAGAAAGAATAAGCAGAAAAAAAAAAGTTAGGGTGTTTATGAGTTTGGTTTACTTCCTATGATGTTTTGGCAGAAACTCGACATATATATATTCTTCTACGGCTTCAAACTCCCAGGTTTAGACCTCCAGAGACTAAAATCCTCCCCGACAACAGCACCAAAAACTTGATGGGCTTGCGGGCCTAGTGTTTGTTTTTAACAAGCCCGTTGGTCTTCAAAGACAAGATGTACGTTGTAGGATTTAGAGTATCGATCCACAGTGTGGATGTCTAATCTGCAAGAAATAACAAACTGGGAAAGTAAGCAAAGTCATAAACCAATGGGAAATTGGGGTTTTTGGTTAAGAATCCTAAACTAAACCTAATCTAATATTCACAATAAATAAAATCAATGCATGATGAATTGTTAAAAAAATATCTCAAGCATATCGACTCAAACTAAAGACTCTAAAACTCATAGGTGGCGATTTAGACTTCTCCGGTTTTACTCTAATCGATGTATGATGGCATTTCCAATTAGTTTCTGGGCAATTTATCTTCATCTATTTTTGGGATCTGCATGGAACTAGAATAGACATATGTATGATTAACCAACTCTCGTCATCTTAATCAACTAATCACTCAGATCTGACAATTAACTCTCGCTCTCATGTCAGATATAAGATCATGCATTAGACATTCAGTTCTTCTGCTCACATCTTCTCTACAGGTAGCTTTCGACTCCTATAGCGACTATGTTCTTCTGAAGCTAGGTACGGATGATCTGATACAACACTCTCGTGGCTCTGATCGATCCTAGGCTCAGAGAATAAGTCATAAATCTACTCTCATGCAATATGAACAACTTAGAATAGATGAGATCCAGAATGTGGTTAAGAACTATAGAAATCCTAATTGATATGTGTACCTATCGAAATCTTCAAACAACTTGACTCTCTGGGAGTAATCTACATGATGCAATGAATGATGAAAGACATAGAATAATGCAAAAGAATGAAACAGAAAAGTTAATAAGATAAAAAGGAGAAAGAACATTGGATCTGGGGAAGAATCCCCATCTCCATCGCCTAACCCTAGAAAAACAGAGTTTGGTGGCTCAAAATCTCATTACAGGAGTACACACCCGTTTAGGGCTGCTAAAAATGTATTTATAGGTTCTAAGGTCTTCCAGGTCTGATTTAGGACTTCTCTGAAGAGGAATGGAGAAGTGGGCTTTGATATTGGGCCTTTTTGCTCGTCCTAGGGTCCACCAGGGTTGAGAGTCTTCCAGGGCAGGTAAAACATGTGTTTCCCGCGGGTGAGAGTCTTCCGGGACCGGTAAATTGGGTCAACTTGTTCTCCATGTATCTTTTTATTGCACTATTGGATCTTCGTGATGTAAAGTGCTATGGAAAGCTGGTTGTCTCCGCTTGATTGTCTCCAAATTTGAACTGGATCAGACAGTAAGTCTTCATTTGAGGCTGAACTTCTGACGGTCTGACTCTGAGCTGAAAAAGTGGATTTCTTCCATTTTTGCCATCATTTTCCCTAAGTTTCCAGAAAAGAGCCTTGAAACTACAAATACATGGAAATCATAATAAAATTTCCTAAAACTGATTAAAACCTTTGAAAAAGCATTGAAAATCAATGGTGAAAATGTGTCAAAATCAGGTGTTATCACATGTCACTTAACTTCGTAGCACTAACTCTGGTCTTAGAAAGAACTGGTTCAAGCAAGGTCTCCTCGTTTACAAGCTCATCCAGTGGTACAAGTTCTGCTTCAGGCCCTTGTGCAAGCTCCATTTCCTTCGTGCTACTCAGGGTCATATCCGGGCATCTGGTTCACCTACGCCACACCTAAATTTGCATTTGTTACGTGGCTAGCCACAAGAAACAGACTATCTACAAGAGACCATATGGAGAAGTGGAACATAAACGTTGCCACAAGATGTTCTTATTGCGATGTGGCTACTGAGAGTATGGAGTGCCTTTCTTCGGGTGCTTATACACAAAAATAGTCTAGGAAGCTCTTGTTGGTGGAATATGGGTACATCTTTCACTTCGGAATGGTCAGAGATTCTGGAATGCCTAGTTACACCAGCTGTAAATCCCCACGAAGTCCTTCTTGCTAAGGTACACATTTCAGGCATCGATACATTCGATTTGGCGTGAAAGGAACAACCAGTGACATGGAGACCAACTCCGAGTGTCATTCTACTAAACCAGATCAACATCATGGTCTGTAACCGACTGAGCTCATTAAGACATGCATGAGTGAGAAAGCACGAAAATGGGCTGCAAACATGATTTGTTGCCAGAAATAGCTCATAATTAGCTCTGTTTTATTTTATTTTCATTTGAGAAAGTGTTTAAAAACAAGTTGTAAAAAAGTTTATTTTTTTTAATATAATTTGACATTTTATTAAAAAAAATAACAATCAGAAAAGATAGCAGAAGAAAACCCTAAAAGTCTGAAACACATTTTTCCCCAATTCAGTTTTCAGTCATGATTTTGACTTATGTGTTTCAAAACTTTTGCCTCGCATAGTGTGTTTAATGACTCGGTTTTGTCTTTTTTTGGGTTGAATCTGGAATTCAAATGGGTCAACCACTGTCTTCAAACGCGATTTATGTATTAAACGCAATTTGATTCAATTGTATGCTTTAACATACATGTGGAACTGAAGGCAATTTTATTTTTAACATCTATAAATAAAAAAAAATTATAATTAAATATATAACTATATTGAAAACATGGTTAGACTATTCTATATATCTTATATAATATGACAATGCTTACCGTTCACCAATCAAAATCATTTATCCTCTTCTCTTTCTCAAATTTCTCTTTCTTCTTTGTTTTATTTTTTTTCATTCCCCTCTTATCTTATATGCTTTGAATCTTAAAAAAAAAAATTAATTCAAATTTGAGATATCACTAGAAAAAGTATAGATTTTTCCAGGTATATTCCATAGTATGAATTTTTATAAACGGACAAAAATTATTTAATAAAATGTAACTCTAAGAAATAACAAATTAATCTTATATAAATTGACACTATAATGAAATAGTATTGAAGACATTATATATTTTAATGTGTTTATAGAACGTCTATTTTTTTGTAATTTTGTTTTTGACAGCAAATTAGATAAAAATGACAACATGTATAGAATATCTATGTGAAATATCTCACTATATTATTTTTTCTCTTATAGTACACATCTCCTCTCCCAGTATATTATATTTATCAAATACTATGATACCAATTTTTTTTATTGTAATCAATGTAAATATCTGTTATTTTTATTTCAAATCCTGATATGTACTATAGTTTTAAAAATTAGTCTATAAAGAACACATAGATTGTCTATTTGAATAAAACATTTATTTTTTTTGTTTTAGTAGTAGACAATATTTTTTTATGTGTGTATGGAATGTCTATTTTTTTGCAATTGTATAATTTGATTGAGCCATTTTGAAATGTCGTCTTGAAGTTGTATAAGGATATCTATTTTGTATAGAACGTCTATTTTGTATAGAAACTTTCTCTATCCTATGATAGTTTGTCGTGAATATTCATAAATGTATTTTTGTCCTTATAGAATCTAAAGTGTTATACTTCATACAGTTTTATATCCCACGTGCAAAGAACACAAAGACGAACTTATTAGCACACAGAGCTAGAGTCTATCCAGGAAACATAAATTATGTAAACTCCTCTCCACTGGCTTGGCTTACCAAATCGTTCTAGGAGATGAGACTGTTGAAAAAAAAAAAATCTAAAGTTTTACTTGCTTAATTATGACAATTGCATGAATATTTTTTTCATTGGTTATTGAAAATTATTATTAACTTAATTATCTAATAGAATTACATCTAATAACCACCAAACAAATTATAATTAATTATATAACTTTATTAAAAGCATGGTTAAAATATTCTATATATCTTATATATAATAGTTGAAGGGAACTCTCCACGGGTTCATACATCAGCTCCTTCTTATTGGTCTATTAATATTTATTTTTGCACATCAGCATTTATTAAAAAAATTAATGAAATTTTTAAAAAATATATATTAAACAATATAAATATAAACTATTTAATTTACATTTACCTATGTGTAATTAAAAATATTAAACCATAAAATTAGAATAAATAAACTAACAAAGATGTTTCAATCAATAAAAATGAAGAAAAAAAAAATTTTGAGACAAAAAAAATAGTTTAAAATATTTCCAAGCAATTGAAGAACAAAAAACAAGAATTATAAAACTATAACAAACAAGAAAATTGAATAAATAAGAAAATATCAAAATTAGAAAAGAAAAAAAAAATATGACAACAAATAAATATACAAAATTTTAAAGGTACTGATTGAAAAGATGGATTCAATGAAATATATGTAATACCAAAATATGAAAATAAGAAATTGAGAAAGTTCTAAATAATTGTTATGTGAGGATTTAAATGAAAAAAAAAACAAAATGAATGAAAGAGGTAATTAAGATCATAAAAAATACAAAATGGTAAAAAGCAAGTTATGAGGCTAAAATTGAAAACAAAATATAAACAAACAACTGAAGAATAACAAATAAAAAATAATGAAACTATAACACATTTATTAATAAAAAATTGAAAAAATATCAAGATATCAAAAATAGAGAGTGTTGGAGATAAATTTGATCCTTTTTATGTGGATGAATCGCGTGCTAACACATTGCGTCAAGGGCTTTTTTGCAATTATGGTCCCCCGGGCCAAATTAGGACCGATAGGTCCAATACGGCCTAAGCTTATAGCACTACGTCTCGAATCCAATTGGATTCGAGAGATCTGGCACGATAGACCACTTGTTCCTGAATTCCTCCTATCTGACAACGCAGACTACACTGTCAGAAACAAGGAAGTCAGGAACTGAATCGTCAGAAAGAGGAGATTTCATAATCTTTATGTCCTAGATCTAAGCTCGGTGATCTAGAAGGGTCAGAATAGAAGGAAGAGTGGCACGCACAGGTACCCGGAGAGCAAAGTCACCCTTGGTAGCCCGGTCCCAGTATCGAAGGATCCGGGCCAAGTATGAATAATCCATTTGAGCGGATATTCTGTCCAAATTTCCCTCCAATCGACAATAGGAATATGCCTTGGTCTGCTTTGATTTCCCATGCTCTTACAAACCCGCGACAGTGACATTTAATGCGTTTTCCTTGTGTGTGTCAGGTGAAATCAACTTTTCGCAGAAGTCAAGGGGAAAAGCAGAGATTCAGTAAAGATCCATACCGCGTCTGACCCGCTGACCTAACTCGCACACTGAAAGTGAAAAGGACACGCAATGAGACGGTCTCGTTGCAGGCAGAACACGCTAAGGAAAGTTGGTGAGACCATCAGAGGCATGACACCATCACAAGATTCGAGTCTAGTCAAGTCGGGTCATGGGCCAACCCACCTAATTCACAATCTATGGGCCAACCCGGTGTAGTAGACCAGGCCAGGTAATTCCCTATAAATACATTGTCCTTCCCAATGGGGAAGAGGTTCACACTTTTAGCCATATTAAGTCTCACATTATCTTTCTAGATACTTGTGGTTCTTAAACTCAGACATTCTACACGACTACGACCATATTTCTAGTTATCTTTCCGATTATCTCTCTTCTGTTCACCTCCACGGCGGTTCCTAAACCGTGGAGCTTCTTCACTCACAGACTTTTTTTTCTCTCTTTCCACCATAAAAAGCTCATTCACCCTCAAAGGCTTGATTAGATCCTGCCTTTCTCAAAGACTCTCGGTCCACCTTCTTTCACAAAGTTTTCTGATCTCCTTCCGCTCTCCGGCAGCTATATTGTGTTCTTTTTAAAGCCTTTTTCTGACTTGAGCATCGTGTTTTCAGGCAGACGTCTTTTCTGTTTTGCAGGAGACTTGCCCCCAGTGGTGGATTAAAAATCCCCAAAACAATTTACCTCTAATAGGAGGGGGGGGGGCAACACTCTTGAAGCAAAGCAAACCTCTTTTTCCAAGGCAGAAAACCACTGAACATTCGAGCCCAGGGGCAGTGACCCTGGATTCGAAAAGGAAAAAGCAAAAACGAGAAATGACGTTCAATCAATCGACATGAGTGGTGCGCCAACACGTCTGAGAGCAAAATTATCCATGGAGCGCGGACTCAAGCACAGAACCATCAGTCCGAACCCACAGTAGATGAACTGCAGAAGATCCTAGAGGAGAATCAAGACATCCAGGCCCGCCTTCGAAAAATGCTTGAGGCAACAACATAGGCTAGAAAAATTGAACAGGGAATACGAACAGCAGCAGGGTGACCGCGCAATCCCGAGATGTTCAATTGGGATACCTTCAATTGGGATACTTGCAAAACAAAATGAATATAATTTTTGTAAAAGACATCATATCTTATGACTAAATCAAGGATCACTTTCTTTTATCCATTTATTGGTTAACCATAACTAAATTATTAAACCCCATGTAATAAATGTATATACACATCAAATAGAGTTCCCGGGAACATAATTATAATATTATTAATCCTTCAGGGAGTATTTCTTTCGCAATTCAAGTTGCTCATTTTCTGCCAGACTTGATATTATTTTTAATGTTTGGACTGCTGGTCTAAATATTTCCCATTTTTCATATGAGCTTAGCATAGATTTGATTGCCTCTTTTCACTTTTTGGCTAATATTTTCACTTTCTACACTCATCCACAAAGGTACATTTATGATCCTCATTTATATCGCATGATATCTTGTATTATCGACAATTATTTTTATCTTTGGTTCCACACTCTTTTGTAATAACATAGTTAATCAAGATCTCTTTATCATTATCAATGATATCACTCAGGTACCTGATTTTATTACTAACCATATCAAAGGGTCTCTTCAGGAGATTCATCATCTTTTCAACATATATTTTCTCCTTTCTTTTTGAGGATTTTATATTTGGAACCAAAATAGTCTATCACGTTTCTTACATGCCATAGACTCTTTATTGATATATCGTCTTTCAAGGACATATTCTTGGAACATTTTGAGCTAGAATTGAGATTTTCTTTCATTGCATGTCGGGCATTCACATATGAATTATCCTTTGAACTTCAGGTTCAAAATCATTTATATGAGAATCCATAATGATATTTCATTTCATGAAATCTTATTCATTAGCTCTTCCATACCAAAATGGTGAAACATGGAGATATTTCACCATTGTTGATCTTGCAATCTTCTGAATCGTTTTATAAATTATCCATAAAACCCATTTTTAGTGTGAACATAATTTTCAGGATGTTCCACTACTTTTGATATGAGATTCTTTAATTCTCCCCCTCGAGATGATGATACTTCAAGTTCATCCATCTCTAAATGAATCCAACTTTAGGACCAAAACATATCCAAATAACCCATCTTTGAGCTTTGTATTATGCATCAAATTCTTTTGTGAGAATCTTTATACTTTCTTTGAGATGATGGCTTTACTTGCCCCTTCATCTTAAACCAATTTTTAGTTTTAAATCTATTATATAATTTGGAGGACTTTTAAAGAAATCCAACCATTATATCTAGTAATCGTTCAACCAAGAATGGTGATTCATCTCTTATGATGGTCCATTTTTCTTTTCATCAAGACATGCTATGTGTGAAAAACTTCAGGTTTTTCCACATAAATTATCAATATCATTATTACACTGGGATGGGTTAAACCGGTTATGTTATATATTCATAAACTTCAGGTTTATCATTTTAAACAATTTTCGCCATCTTTATGCATGTCTCCATCATTACTTTTCTAGAATGTCTCGCTCTGTTGGAGCATTTTTCTTATCTAGAGCGTTTCGTTCTTTTGGAGTTTTTCACTATCTTTGATTTTCTCTCTTCAAGAGTGTATAGTTCTTCAACAGTGTATAGTTCTTCAAGAACTCCTAACTTTTCATGAATTTCCAGCTCTTCCGAAACTAATAACTCTTCTAGAGCTTTTTAACTCGTGAAACTTCTGGAACTTTTACCTCTTCAAGAGATTTTTAGTTTTTGTAAAATTTTCAGAACTTTTTAGCTCTTCTAGTGCTTTTGATTTCCTGAGCTTTTTAGCTCTTTTGAAAGTTTTTAGTTCTTCCGGGGCTTCTAGCTCTTCTAGAGCGATTTCTATTTCTTAAACAACTGACTCTTTTGATGCTCAAAATTATTTTTAAATTATAAAAATTCTTCTGGAACTCACATATTTTATTACCAAAATATAAATCAAATAGTTAAACATATTAATAATTAAACGATAGTAAACATAAATTAAAAAAATTAAAATTAAAACAATCATCTTCTAGATGAAAATTATGTAGTTCTTTTGGAATATTTTAATATCTCTTTTGGACATTTTTATTTATGAAGTTCTTCCAGAACTTTTACAAATATATTTTTGGGACAATATTTTATGTGTTCTTTTCATAGGATTAAAGAAATGTAATAAAATTTATAAAAACAGAATTTGAGCAATAAAGGAGGCAAGCCTTCCATATAGTAAACGATAATAAAAACAAAAAATTAAAGCAAATTTTTGTCTTTTGGACGAAATATATTATGCAATTTTTCAGGAACGTTTTTATGTATATCTTCAAGGTTTACTTTTTATATAGTTCTTTTAAACTTTTACATATATGTCTTCTAGACATTTTTTTTATTAAGTTTTTTCATGAACTTTACTGAAATGTCTTCTAGACATTCTTTTCAAATAGTTCTTTGTGAACTTCACATAAAATGTCTTCGGGATATTTATTATATAGAGGCTATGTGATACGATCCGAGGAGATCAACTCTGAAGATAAGGCAACAGGCGAATTGAGATCGTGACTTGGAGGGACAGATGCGATGATATTGGCGTGATGAATCGATGGTGGCGCGATGAGAGATCGATGGAGGGAGATGGTGGTGTGATGCGGCGGATCGATGGTTTGAGATGGTGGTGGATGGATTCGTCGATGGATCGTGAGAGGGATGTGATGGTGATAGCAGAATCTCTTGTAAACAGATTAGTTTTAAGAGATTCGAATTTCAGAGTTTTTTTTTTTAGTTCTCAGAAATCGAAAAGAGAGAAGAACACGTTAAAAGTTTGATCAAAATTCTTCACTGAATATGACATAGGCGATTTTCTCTTTTTTATAGACTAAGAGAGAAAATCGCAGCCCTAATAACAAAACAACATGGAGTTTGAAATAAAACAACAAGAAGTTTAATTTGAAAATAAAACAGCGAGGCGTCCCTTCTAAACCTAAGTGGTGCGCCTAAACAACTAGTGCATAAGTCATTGTGACTTAGCACGTTATTACCCATTAGTAACAACTTCTAAGTAACTCGACGTAGCAATGATTTCTGCCTCGTTAAAAACCTTGGAGAAGAACCTCCTTGCCTTCCAAAATCCTCACCAAGGAAAAGAGTACAGAATCATCACCTAAGTTACCTAGTCATTGTTACTGGGTTCTTCATTCTTCAAGATAGAGATGTTGAAGATGTGAGCTCCAGCCTCCTGGTGTTCGCTGTCCTCCGTGGCAATGAGTGCGTGAGCCTCCTTAGCCATCTCTCTAGCTCTGGAACGAGTGATCCTGCCAGCTACCTCTGGTTCCTCCTCCTTTGAGCTGGTCACGATCATATCATCCTCTCCCTCTTGAAAAGGATTTGCCCTCAAATCTGAAGTGAAGACTGATGTC
>NW_006256896.1:0-12013 GCF_000478725.1 Eutrema salsugineum | reverse complement strand
GACTTGGGAAGCACCTGACCCATGAGACAGGACCCATTTGAAGCCGGGTCAGTACCCAGTTTGTCCTGGGCTGACCCGGTCCGCAAGGGTTTTTTCCAAGACTTAAGCTTTATTCTCTCTTGTTTTCTTTGCCTCTTTAGTGTAAAAAACGAGTTTGATCAAGAGATATCTAGCAGATTTAATCATCTGAAAGCTGTTTCTTATCATTTCTTAATCTCATCCTGACTTCTAATCATGATCAACATCACCTCTTGCAAAGGAAATGGTGTATTCATGATGATTAGTGAATAGTCTCTCTTTAAGAATCTAGGTGTGTAGATTTAGGGTACTTAGATATATATTAATGATTGTTTAAGCTTAGATTCTCTTCTCCTTTCCTTAGTTAGCTGATCCTAATGCTAGATCTCTCATTACAAGCTTGATCTAGAACTTAGGCATTTCTCCACCCACAAGGTGTTTGATGAAATGCCTGAATGAGCTAACTTAAGGGTTTATGCCTTTTTCATCATTGGAATGATTGTTAAATGCATTAATGACATATTAGAACTGTTTCTTAATGCTCATTGATTCATATTTCACAAATGATGATTTGGTTTGAAAATGGATTAGTGTAGAGGTTAATGCCTTCATGAGAGTATTAATCTAGATTAGAGTTCTAAGTTTATTGGATAAGAGATCATGTGATTGCTTGCTATGTCTTTCTGTATAAGATTCAGTCTTTCTTTGTTAAAGATTGTTTGGTCACTAATTAGGCTTGCAACAATATGCTTGTTGATTGCTTGGTTATCTCTAATGGTTGTTAAACTTGATTAAGTGATTTGCAAAGAGATTTCTGTCATGAGAGTGGATTAATCTGATTAAGAAGCCTACACTAAAGAGTAGCAAGTGTTGCATTGTTGTTTAGCATCATTAGTTTGCATTGAAAACCCTAATTAATGATCACACCTAGAGGCTTATCTTCCATCATTTGCTTAAGCCATCACACCTAGAGTAGCAAGTGTTGCATTGGGGATTCATTAGTTTCTGATATAGTTTTTGAGATCAAGTTTCTTTTGTTTTACTGATCACCTTTCAAGTTCTGTCTTTGTTTTCAGGTTTATGATCACAAGAAGCCAAGCAAAAAGACAAAGAGAAAGAGCACTTCACTTGGAAAGGTTAGGAATGATGGATCGGCAAGTTGGGAATGAGCATCAGGCTCAACAAGCTGATAACGGTCAAAGAGCTGGTAATGGGATTGGAATTTAAGTTCAACAGGCTCAGGTCCATCAGGGACATGCTCAGGGTAGTCAGAACCATGACCGACCTCAAGTTAACCAGCCACAACCCTTCCCCAACTCACCCATACGTCATAAGCCACACCAGCCTTTGTTGGTGAGAATGACTGAGCTTATGCACACCAGTATGGAGCAGGAATCCGGCCACCTCCTGTGCAGAAAAACAACTTTGAAGTAAAAGCTTCTTTGATCAGTATGGCGCAGAATCAGAAGTTCCATGGCTTACCTATGGAGGATCCCTTGGAGCACCTAGATCAGTTTGACAGAGTTTGTGATCTCACAAAGATCAATGGGGTATCTGAAGACAGCTTCAAACTGAGATTGTTTCCATTCAGCTTAGGAGATGAGGCACATCAGTGGGAAAAGAATCTCCCAAGAGGATCCATCCAAACATGGGAGCAGTGCAAGCTTGTCTTTTTATCCAAGTTCTTTTCAAGCTCAAGGACTGCCAAACTAAGAAACCAGATTTCAGGTTTCACTCAGCAGTCTAATGAAACTTTTGGAGAAGCTTTGGACAGGTTTAGAAGCTACACAAATCAGTGTCCACATCATGGCTTTTTAGAAGCCTCTCTCCTTAGCACTTTGTATAGAGGAGCTGTCCCCAAGATTAGGAATCAGTTGGACACAGCATCAAATTGGAATTTCTTGGCAAAAGAAATCAATGCAGCTATGGAACTTGTTGAGAACTTAGCCATGAGCCAAGAAACCTATGGGGAAGATTATGATAGAAGCTATAGAGGAGAGGATTCTGGTCGAAACCAAGGGCTGGAAGAGAAGATCAAAGCACTGAATATCAAGCTTGACAAAGCCCTAGCTCCAACTCAAAAGCCTATAAATTATGTGAGTGAGGAGAAGGGATGTTTCACCAATATCAATGAAGAGGGTCTTACTCAAGAGGAGCTGCACTTCATTGGGAATCAAAAAAAGTTTAATGGTTACAACAACTTCAACAAACACCAGAACTTGTCCTGTATGAGCAACAATGTGGCCAACCCCCAAGACCAAGTATACCCCCCTCAAGGCTTTGTTCAACAGAATCAGTACCAAGGTAACAACCAAAGTCAACAGGGTTTTCAGCAACCAGCGGTTCAGAATCAAGGGAATAGCTTCACAAATCAAGTCAGCCTACAGCCAAAGGCTCGTCCTCCTGGCTTTGGCCCACCACCTGTTCAACAAACTCCTAATTTCAATGTTGTTCTCCAACAGCTCTTAATAGGACGACAAAAGATGGTATCCGACCTGGAGACACTAGTAGCTGAAATAAAGGCTATTAAAAAGAACAAGGGCATCTGCACTTCTGAACCACAAGTATCTCTTCCTGGTAAAGCTCTTCAAAACTCAAAAAATTACTGCAATGCCATCTACTGCAATGATGACCATTCAGCTGTTGTGCAAGAAATAGAAGACCTTCTCTATGGTCAAATCTCTAGTGAACCTGCACAAACTCATGTGGATGAGAATGCCATTGTAGAGGATTTCATGGGCTTCTTACATGAACTCAATGAGGACATTGAGAATGAAAGTGTGGGGGCAGCCCGTTCAGTTTTTTCTGTTCAGCAAGGGATTGCTTCAAGGTCTCTTGCAATAACAGAGCTGCCAACTGGTCAAGCAAAGACAACAGATAGTGCATCCACCTCTGAATCAACTCAGATGAAGCTCACCTCCCTCCCAAAGCTAGGTAACCCAGGGAAGTTCACCATCTCTTGCACTCTTGGAAACTTTAAAGTGGAGAATGCTTTGTGTGATTCAGGCTCAACTGTTAGTATAATATCTAAGGACATGATGGAGAAGTTAAAGGTCAAGTCTATAATGTCCTACCCTTCTTCTATCACCTTTGGAGATTCCTACTCCAAGAAACCATATGGGTTTTTGGAAAACTATCCACTACAGGTTGGTGAATGTATAATCTCCACTGATTTTGTAATCATGAAGATGAAGAAGACAAAGGAGCTCCCCTTTTGCTTGGAACTTCATTTCTCAACACCACTGGTGCAATGATTGACTTTGATACTCAAAGAGTGGTGCTTTCAAAGGTGGATAAGGATGTATCTTACCCTGTTACACCTCCTTTGGCTGAATTTTGTGGATCAGTTGTTCAAGAGATAGAACCCCCTAAGGTACTTGAGATGAAGTATGTGGGCACTGCTGGAATTCTAGGTGCATCCCAATCTCTTTCAGCTTTGGAAAAGGAGAAAGACCCTCACCCCAATGGTTACAAGTATGAGAATGGAGGGCCATTGATCAGAGAAGAAGACATCTTGCTCTCATGGTCTCCTACACTTGCTGATCTAAAGATGATGAACACCATGAGTGATGGCTCAGCATCAAAAGACAAGAGCATTGAACCTGACCCTTCTTCTCAAGACTTTACTCTGACTCCTTGGGCTGATGATGATGGATCTCTGAAGTATAAGCTAGATTGCAATGGGAAATCAGGACTTTTTGCTGAGGTCAGGGCAGGTCTCACTAAGGCAATACTTGATAAGGACCCAGATGGTATTCAGGAGCTGGTGAACAAAGGCCTCAATATGGGACATCAAGGACAAGGGTCTAATGGCTATCAAGGGCAGCCAACCTCAGCTTTAATGCTCAAGACCATTGAAATGCTAAAGAGCATCAGTGCTCCTCCTCACCCCAACTATGAACAGGTTTTTCAAAGTCAAACTTAGAGACTTTAAACAAAGTGCTCTTGGAAGACACCCAAGCTTATCCTTGTACATAGTTCTTTTAATCTTTTCTTTTCTTTCTTTTTATGTTTTAGGATATTTTGATGGTTTTGTGAGGTGTTCTCAGGTCCCATGTAACTTTTGGAAGCTATGGCTCAAGAACAAAATGAAATGAAGCTTGTGAGAAGGCTGAGAAAGAGAGTTCAGGCCAAGGAAAACCCATCTCCCTATGTCTAGCCTCATCTGGTGCAGATACTCACTCCACCTTTGCATAAGAACCACACCAGGTATCACTCCAAACACTTGTAAATGAGCATTCAGCATTTTTAATTTGTGATTTGCATTTTGAATTTGATTTTTCCTCTTTCTCAAGCTTTTATAACACAGGAGACTGTGTTATCTAAGTGTGGGGGAGGGGTTTTGTGTTTACTAATCATGTTTTGTCTTGTTATTAGTTTGATTTGCATCTTGAGTCTGCATCTAAGTGCATATAAAAACCAAAAAACTCAAAAAAATCAAAACTTTTCACAAAAAAATGTTCATTCTAGTTGCATTTCACATTTTTAGGATTGAGTCTAGTTGCATCATATAGGTTTCATTGTGCATGGGAGTAATGATAGGTTCTTTCCTTGAGAGTACATCACTTTGAGAATTTGGATTAAATATGCTTGTGGAACAACTTCTGTGCTTGCAAGGCTTGAAATGATTTGAATCTCAGAAGCAAGTTTGAATTGAACTCAACTCTAATAAGTGAAAACCTTGAACTTGACTTGAAATTATCTTGTGATGCATTGTTTGAATAAGCTTGTGGATACCGATATACATATTTGAGCTAGAATCCTGTTTTTACCACCCTCTTCCTTAGCTCAAATAGCTGAGTCCGCATGTGGATCAGTTTTCCTCACCCTGAACCCATCCTTCCTTCAAGCAAAATGTTTGTTTGTGATTGAAAGGCCACCTTGGATCAAACTTAGCAGAAAGTGTTAGGTTTAGAGCGAGAAGGGCAAGTCTCATTGAGTGCTAAGTTCCATCATCAAGGAGCTGAAAGATTTGGCAAGATTTAAGTGTGGGGGAATACTTGTTGGTGAGTGGAAAAAGGAGAGTGGTGACAACTAGGGGATAGAAAAAGAAAAGAAATCAGTCTTGGAGTTTGAGTCAAAGAAAGTAAGCTCTAGTGTTTTGAAAAGAATGAGTCTAGCCTCTAAGTGAAAGGAAAAGAAAAGAAGCCAAAGAGCTCAAATGTTTTAAAGAGAAAGAAAACGAGGCTAGAGGTTACAAAAGAAAATGAAAAAGAGCTATGTAAGGTTTGAACTCCAAGACTTGAGTGTGAAAATAAAAAGTGAGTCCCCTAGTGAGAGGAAAATGAATGTGGAAAGTGAGGTTCTTGAGAGAGTGAGCAAGTGAGAAAGCTTTGAGTAGAGTATGGGGTGGGATGAGTCCTTGCCCTTGTATGCATAGGTTGCTTTTTACCTTTAGCATTCTGCCAAAGTTTGATCATTCATAGAGAGATCCCCTTGCTGCATTGAACCCACTCAGGCGCTGATGAGATCATTTTAGTCTCATAACCTCACCCTAGCTAAACTTTTCTTGTTTGAACATTGCATCATTTGATCCACTTGGTAAAAAGCTTAATGAATCTCAAAGAGTTGAGGAATAAAAACTTGTGGAGATTATTGTTGAGTTGATACATCAGAGTATGGTCTTGCATTGCATATTGAGCATGAACTTAAATTCTCTTAGTGGTCACTTCTCTCTTTCAAAGGAAATATTAACTCCCAATGCATTCAACCTCTTTCTCTCATTTGTTCTTTTTGCTTGAGGACAAGCAAAGGACAAGTGTGAGGGAGTTGATATGTTCATAATTTGCAGCATTTAGGTTGTATAATCCATTCCAAATCATGATTTATTTCATGCATTTTTAGGCCTTTAGGTGTTGTTTTAGGGCTTAGGGGTTGCATTAGGTCCCAATGAGTCTTTGCATGGTTTGGAGTGTTTATCAGGTGTATTTGGAGCTATTTGGAGCTGAAAAGGTGAAACCAGGAAAAGAAATGGTGATCAGAGCTTTAAAAATGGTGAAAACAGCCTTTTGGAGGTTCTTGGCGCTGGCCTGTACCGCAGGAAGCTTTTTCTCGGCAATTTTCATGAACCGCGGGTGGATTTCTCAGCCAAAATACGTACTGGCCGTTCAAGTCTCTCGGCCAAAATTCTCGAGTGCAGATACATTTCCAAAATCGCGTCACCAGAAGGTCTTGCCGGCCGATTCAGTCTTCGGGGTCTTCAGCAAAGATCAAGATAATTGAGTTTAGATTTCATAACAGCTGGAATCGATGAACTGGGAGCAGTGAGCTGAAAGATAAGCCCACCGGAAGATAGACGTATTTCGCATCCTTTCTGGAGCAACGCCAAGACGAGTTAAAGAATGCCGATCCGGGAAACCTTCCAGTCTGATTCAGCTTACAGGGCCTGCAGCAAAGTTGTATACCAGTGCATTTGGAAGTATTGGGTCGAATATCTTTGTAATTGCCTTTTGAAATAGCGATGGGGCCACCTTTAATCCAAATGGCATAACCTTCCATTGGAAATGATGGTCTGGAATGCAAAAACCTGTTTTAGGTCTATCCTCTGGTTTTATTCCCAATTGCCAGAATCCCGCTTTTAAGTCGAACTTTGAGAAGACTTGTGCTTGGAGCCTTTGGAATAAGACTTCTCGCTTCAGTAATGGAAACTTGTCATCAGCAAGGAAGTGATTGAGTGGCTGGTAATTGATGACTAACCTCAATTTTCCTCGGACTTGTTCTGCCCTTTTGTTGACGTAGAAAGTCTCGCATGTCCATGGTGAAGTTGTTTTTTCGATGAGACCTTCCTTTTGGAGTAGGTTTACTTCTTCAAGTGCCAGAGTATAATGATCTGGATTCAGCCCTGGATGACTAGCCTTTGTGGGATTGATATATTCATTTTTCTTGAATGGCAAGGATATGAAGAAGTCTGCATTTTGCCATAGGGGTGAGGAACATTTGGTGAGGAATTCTGAGTGAGAACTGGCACAAGAGGTCTTGGTAATCTCTTCTTTGATGGTGTTCAGGAGTTCCATGGAGTAAAAGTGGGAAATGGTTGTCCATGGTAACAGGTGGTTTTTGTGTTTAAGGCTTTTTGGGTGCCAAGAGTATTCTTTTAAGGCTATGGAGGATATCAAATCCAAATATGAAGTCTTTTCTCGGAAGATCAGACCCATATACTTTAGATTTAACTATATATCCTGGGAATAATTGGATATGGATGGGCTTACTGATGAGGGAGATGTGGAATATCTGCCCGGTGGCTGCTTTGAAGGCTACTGAACACCGATCCCAATGGGTTGATGGGAGTATATCTGGTTTGATGATTGAAGATGCCGCTCCCGTATCAAAGAAGGCTATCATCAGTATAGGCTTATCGTATTTGGTAGGGAAGATGTAGATCTTGGCATTTGGAGCTGGTTGGGATAGATACGCCAAATCTGCTTCTTTTGACTCTTTAACCTTGCATGAGTCTAGGGTGTAGAGATCAAAAAACATGAATTGGTCATCAGCATCCTTTTCTTCTTCGGTTTCAGATTCTTCTGAGAATTCATCATTATGCTCAATTCCCATTGCAAGGACTGTATCATCAGTTGGTTCATCATCAAGAGAGAAGATGGACTCGATGTCTGAGTCGTCAATGTCTTCCACTTGGGCTAGATATCCAAGGAGATTATCCCTCTTCTTCTTATTTGGACGCTTTTTTGCATAATGTCCTTTGTTTTTGCAGATGTAGCATCTGTCAGATTTCTTGTAGCCTCTTTGTTTCTTTCTCCTGAAGAATTTCCATTTCTTTCCACCAGATAGCTTGGGATACCTCTTTTCCCATTTGTTTCTTGATTTTTTCTCCTGTTTATAGCTCGTATAACATCCACACCTTTTTGTTTTGCATTTGATAGAGAGTTCTGGGCGGTCACTTGCTCTTCCAAGTAGTTTTCCTTGTTCTTGCAGCTGTTTGAAGAACTTTTGGTGGTTGCATAGCTTCTCGAGGGCTACAAGAGAGATCTGGTGTATTTCTCCCAAAGAAGCTTGACTTAGAGTCATATTCTTTAGGGATAATATTCGAGATGTCTCATTCCCCAGAGGCTCTGGAAGTTTGTTTAAGTACGCCTGCTTGAGATTGACATCGTCAATTCCATTTAGTGCATATAATCTTTTTGATATCCTCTCATAGTGCTTCTCCAGATCTTTTCTTTTGAAAGAGCAGCATCTCATGCTCATATATTCTTCTCTTGCTTGGATTGTATAGTGATCCCACGTGCCAAGGAATTCGTTGTGGATATGTCCAATCACGGTGTCCACCGAATGAGATTGGCGGATCTGTAGCTGTCTGTAATCTCCAAGGCTGGTCCACCACTGTCTGAGACGACCATGGAATTTGGAGATTAGCTTGTCTATTACTGTAGGGAGAGTAGCTCCTGGGTTGAGCAGTTGTTCGGTCAGCCATGCAAGCATCTCGTAAATTTTGTCTCTCCATTTTGATGAGGGAACATTGTCGAAAGAGAAACCACTGTGTGAGTCAGTGTGGCTTCTTGGATTCCAGTCTGGTGGAGTTTGAGGCCTCTGTGGTTCTCTTCTGTCTTCAGATATGTTTCCTCCATCGCTTTCCATATCTTCTTCTTCTACAGTTGGTTCGGCCATCATGAAGTTTGGGATTATGAACTCCTCGTCAGAACTTTCTTGTAGCGTCATCAGGCTTTTCGCAGAACGTTGTTGCTTTGGTGGTTTTGTTTGCTCCACCATTTGTTCAAGAAATGTAGAGATTGGATTTTTGGCGTGTTCCACCATAAACTCTGCTTCACTCTTTTCAGGTGAAGTAGTCTTTGTGTTTTCTAGCGTAGAAATCTTCGGAGTTTCTTTAGGAACAGCTGGGTGTTTCTTTTTTGCAGGACGTTGCTCTTTGATTCTTGTTGGTAGGAAGGAGGATGATCCAAATATACTTGGGTCATGGGAAAAGGAGAGAGGTTGTGTTTGGGTCATGGCTGGTGGAGAATATATAGGATAGGGTGTGAAGAGATCATATGGCATTGGGGTCTGTGTTTTGGGCTGGTTTTGTAATGATTGTAATTGGGCTTTAAGGGATCTTAGCTCTGACTCCTTTTGGTACATGAGTGGGGAAGTTTTCAAAACAGTAGTCGCCAGGTGTAAGAGTTCTTGGTGAAGAGAACTTATCCTTTTGTTGATTTTTTTGATTGAAAGGTCTAGGATAGATACCTTTCTGTCGATTTGGCTCAAGAGATGGTTTTGGACCATAGAGTTTTTTGATTGCCAATTTAAAGTTGCTTCTGCAGCACTAACTTGTTTTGCCGCTGCATCTGGATTTTTAACGTTCGTATTTCTGATTTTCCATGAGTGCCTGATGTTACCTTCTTCAAATTCTCGTGTTGCAAATGTTGTCTCTTGAGAGGAAGAAGAACCGAACATATAACATGTGCGGACATCTTCATTGTCAGGGGTTGGTGGAGTTGATTTGTTTGAATACAAGACATAGTATTCAAACTCTTTCCCCGTAGGTTCTTCAAGAATACCAACTTTGGGGCCTCCACATTCGTATCGTTCCTTGAGAATTTGCTGGGATGACTTCTTTTTTCTTCGCCTTGGTTTTTCTTCTTCATCTGAGCTACTCATTAGGCAATAGTCACAGTCACAGACGTCAAAGAATTTGTGACCTGTTTTGTCTGAGAATGCATAAATAGGGTCTCCGGCTGCATTAAATTTGTTTATTGGAACACCGGGCAAATATTGCCTCAGGGGTTGTACTTCTTCGGCTGGAGAGATTGCATTTATCTCAGTGCAAAACCCTGGATGCCGTGGTTTTTCACCTTCCTGTTGTTTGAAAGATATCTCGATTGCTTCGTCTTTTCTCTTGTAGATGGAAGACTCCACGGATTGAATCGGTACGCTGCTTTCATGAAGCTTTTCGTAATTTGTCACCCAAGACTCTGGAAGTAATTTAACTAATTCTTCTCTAGGGATTTGCCTGGGGATATGGATGCATGATGGACTGTGTTGAGATTCTAGCTGTATAAGCAGTGCATCTCCTGTGTCTCGCGGGAGACTGATGTCCATAGCATGGTTTTGGACCCTATACGCCATCTGATGGTGGAGTGTTGCTACATATGTGTTGCCAACTTGGGGAGCGCCTGTGATTTGTAGCTGGATTTGCATGTTTTGGAAGATTTGAGGGTCTTCAAGTGATATGTTGAAGTTTGGATAGAAAGTGACAAATACCGTGCCTGCATTCAGGGTCGTCTGAATTGTGGCTATGCAAGCATGCTGGTATTCTCTGTATCTAGTGTCGAGTAGGGAAACTCTTGCCACGACAGGTAGACCTTTTCTTCCATGCAGAGTTAACGCCAACCGAAATTCTCCGTAGTGTTGGTGGGTATAGCCATGAGTCTTCCATTGGTGAACCATCCTGGCCTACACAAGCATTCTTATCATTCAGCCTTTTTAACATTCCTTAAGTTGTAACCATACCGATCAACTGATGCTTATTCAAATAAATTGTTTGGCTAAGGGATGAGGTTATCAGATAAAGATGATCTCATTCAATACTTATGAGTAATGAAGCAAGGGATCTCTCTTTGATGATCAAACTTTGGCAGAAGGCTAAAGGTAAAAAGCAACTGATGCATACAAGGGCAAGAACCCATCTCACCTCAATACCTAAGATGCCTCAAAACCAAAGTCTCACACTTCTCTCCTCACTCATGAACCTTACATTTCTCTTTTCACCCATTTTTTTTCTCTTACTAGGGGATTCACCTTTCATTTACAAACACTGGCATTGAGTTCTAAACTTTACACTTAGCTCTCTTTCCCTTAGCATTTTCCAGCCTCTCTTCTTATCTCTTTGGACACCTGAGCCTTTTGGCTTCTTTTCTTTCTTTCTTTTCACTTATAGGCTGGACTTTCCTTTTTAAAACACCAGAGTATACTTTCTTTTTCTTTAAGCATTTGCATTTGTAGTTCATGCACTTGTGATGGTGTAAGAGGTGCTAAACTAAATTTTCTTTTGTTATGCATAAGAGTATACATATTAGTCATAGCATCATGCTTAGTTTCTATATATAATTGCCATGGCCTACCTAACAATAAATGACCAGCTTGCATAGGAACTACATCACATAAAACTTGATCTTGATATTTTCCTATGCTAAATGGAATGGTGACTTGATCGGTAATCGTAAGCTCTACCTTATCATCGAGCCATCTCAGCCAATAGAGCCGTGGATGTTTAGTTCTCTCAAGGCCTAGCTTATCAACCATGTGAGCACTTGCAACATTAGTACAAGACCCACCATCAATAATTAGGTTACATACATTCCCTTTTATAGTGCAACGGCTGTGAAAGATGTTCTCTCTTTGTATGGTCTCGGCTGGCTCCACCATTACACTTAGTACACATCTAGTGACAAGGAGCTCTCCTGTGTCTAGATAAGCTATGTCACCATACTCATCGTTTTGATGTTATTGAACATCAGCTTCATCGTGTGACTTATAGTTTCCAGCCTCGGTCATGAGCATCACTCGGTTGTTTGGGCACTCGCGAGACATATGACCTCTTCCCCTGCATTTGAAACAAGTAATATCTCTTTCACGCTGAGGGTTATTGGTCTTACCTGCCTCTGGCCTGGTGTCTTTGCTTGTTTTAATTGCCTTGCCTTTGAAGCGTGAATCAATCTCCACCCTCTTGCCTTTGTCGAGTGGTTTGTTGAAGTTGGAGTTCCAAGTGGTTTGTGGCTTGCTTCTGGTGTTGGCAATCTTCTTTGTGATTGATATGTTCATTATTTGCAGCATTTAGGTTGTATAATCCATTCCAAATCATGTTTTATTTCATACATTTTAGGCCTTTAGGTGTTGTTTTAGGACTTAGGGGTTGCATTAGGTCCCAATGAGTCTTTGCATAGTTTGGAGTGTTTATCAGGTGTATTTGGAGCTATTTGGAGCTGAAAAGGTGAAACCAGGAAAAGAAATGGTGATCAGAGCTTAAAAACCTCATTCATTTCAGTAT